>NC_069500.1:162728899-162923899 GCF_027579735.1 Bombina bombina
CTCCTATCTTCATCCATCCGGCGTGGAGCGGCTCCATCTTAAAGACATCCGGTGCGGAGCATCCCCTTCATTCAAAGTCTTCTTGAACAATGAATTCTCCTTTAAATGACGTCATCCAAGATGGCGTCCCATGAATTCTGATTGGCTGATAGAATTCTATCAGACAATTGGAATTAAAGGTGAAAAAATCATATTAGCTGATGCAATCAGCCAATAGTATTGAACTTCAATCCTATTGGCTGATCCAAGATTAGGGGTGTTTAGACTCGGGGTTTATGTTAGGGTGTTAGGTGTAAACATAAATTTTCTTTCCCCATAGGAATCAATGGGGCTGTGTTACGGAGCTTTACCTTCCTTTATTGCAGGTGTAAGACTTTTTTTCAGCCGGATCTCCCCATTGATGTCTATGGGGAAATCGTGCACGAGCACATAAAACCAGCTTACCGCAGCTCACCGCAGCGCTGGTATTGGAGTGCGGTATGGAGCTCAATTTTGCTCTACGATCACTTCTTGCCTGCTAACGCCGGGTTTTTGCAAACCTGTAATACCAGCGCTGTAGGTAAGTGAGCGGTGACAATAACTTGCAAGTTAGTACCACACCGCTCATAACACAAAACTCGTAATCTAGCCGAACATTAGCAATGTCTACACTGTATTTCTGATCAATTTGATGTTATTTTAATGGACAAAATAATGTGCTTTTCTTTCGAAAACAAGTACATTTCTAAGTGAAACAAACTTTTAAACACTAGTGTACATATTTTGATACCAAGCTGGAGCTGCTTCCTTGCCTCTGCTACCCTTAATTCCTGCTCCAAACTTCTATTAAAACTTCTCCCCACTGGCACAGTAGAACAGCCCACTAATGAGAAAAAAAATGCCCAATTCCTGTGTGCTTATCTAAAACAATCGTGTGCTTTACGCACACCTTAGAGGGAACAGTGCTTGTGGGGTAGTGACTGCAAATGTTCAAATTTTGAAGGTTCAGTGTGTGTGTTTATTTTTTTTTTTTTTAATTAATATTAAAAACTGTAGCTGTTCCCTATATCATTAAACATTGCTTAAAGGAACATGTAACCCAAATTTATTCTTTAATGATTTAGAAAGAGCATGCAATTTTAAACAACTTTCCAATGTGTTTATATTATCTTATTTGCTTCATTCATTTGCTATCCTTTGTTGAAAAGTAAATCTAAATAGGTTTAGTAGCTGCTGATTGGTGACTGCACATAGATGCCGTGCTTGATTGTCTCACCCATGTGCAATGCTATTTCTTCAACAAAGGATATCTAAAGAATGAAGCAAATAGGATAATAGAGAATACAATATTTAACAACATTCCAATTTTCTTCTATCTGAATCATGAAAGAAAAAATTGAGTTTCATGTCCCATTAAGTTTTAATAAGAACAGTTGCTTTTTTTCATGTGGACAACTTGTATTGATTTTTTTTTTGTTTTGTGTAAAAAAATGTCTAAACACTTTCGGCTAGATTTAGAGTTCTGTGGCCAAAGGGGTGCGTTTTTTCTCCCGCACCTGGTATTTAGAGTTCACAGAAGGGCTGCGTTAGGCTCCAAAAAGGGAGCGTAGAGGATATTTACCGCCACTGCAACTCTCAATACCAGCGGTGCTTACAGACGCGGCCAGCTTCAAAAACGTGCTCGTGCACGATTCCCCCATAGAAAACAATGGGGCATTTTGAGCTGAAAAAAAAACCTAACACCTGCAAAAAAACATCGTTCAGCTCCTAACGCAGCCCCATTGTTTCCTATGGGGAAACACTTCCTAAGTCTGCACCTAACACCCTAACATGAACCCCGAGTCTAAACACCCCTAACCTTACACTTATTAACCCCTAATCTGCCGCCCCCGCTATCGCTGACCCCTGCATATTTTTTTTAACCCCTAATCTGCCGCTCCATACACCGCCGCAACCTACGTTATCCCTATGTATGTATTGGTCACTGAGGATTGCTATGTAACAACATAAGGAAACGCGTCTGACCATTATTTCTTTTCCCTAACTGCTGCCTGTCATATGCTGTCTTACTTTTAGCGTGTTGGACTGTTTGGCCATCAGGCATATTTGGCTTTGTCTAGCCCTGTGATCAACATCTAACAGAATTAAAGGTATATATCAAGGCATATCAAATTGTTGAGTCTCATTGCTGCCGGGTGCGCTGGACTTTTGTTGTTACAGTGTTACTTTGGTGGGCGTGGATGGAGCGCTCCTTTTTCCTTCGCACCGGAGCAGATGAGTGAACGTACATACGTCATCAGGATGTCTAGCAAGAAAGTGGGTGTGTATACTACGTGAAGAGCGTCACGTGATCGGATTCGACACGCTGCTGTGTCTGAGCGCTTCCCTGGTTGCGAGTGTTATCCCTATGTACCCCTAATCTGCTGCCCCTAACACAGCCGACCCCTATATTATATTTATTAACCCCTAATCTGCCGCCCCCAACGTCGCCTCCACCTACCTACAATTATTAACCCCTAATCTGCCGCCCGGACCTACTATAATAAATGTATTAACCCCTAATCCGCCTCACTCCCGCCTCAATAACCCTATAATAAATAGTATTAACCTCTAATCTGCCCTCCCTAACATCGCCGACACCTAACTTCAAGTATTAACCCCTAATCTGCCGACCGGACCTCACCGCTACTCTAATAAATGTATTAACCCCTAAAGCTAAGTCTAACCTTAACACTAACACCCCCCTAAGTTAAATATAATTTAAATCTAACAAAATAAATTAACTCTTATTAAATAAATTATTCCTATTTAAAGCTAAATACTTACCTGTAAAATAAACCCTAATATAGCTACAATATAAATTATAATTATATTGTAGCTATTTTAGGATTAATATTTATTTTACAGGCAAATTTCAATTTATTTTAACTAGTTACAATAGCTATTAAATAGTTATTAACTATTTAAAAGTTACCTAGCTAAAATAAAGAGAAATTTACCTGTAAAATAAAAACTAACCTAAGTTACAATTACACCTAACACTACACTATACTTTAATAAATTATTCCTATTTAAAACTAAATACTTACCTGTAAAATAAACCCTAAGATAGCTCCAATATAATTAATAATTACATAGTAGCTATTTTAGGATTTATATTTATTTTACAGGTAACTTTGTATTTATTTTAACCAGGTACAAATATTTAAATATTATTTAAATTAATCTAAAAAAACATTCCTATCATGAAATAAATTATTCCTATTTAAAACTAAATACTTACCTGTGAAATAAACCCTAAAATAGCTACAATATAACTAATAATTATATTGTAGCTATTTTAGGATTTATTTTTATTTTACAGGCAACTTTGTATTTATTTTAACTAGGTACAACAGTTATTAAATAGTTAATAACTATTTAATAGCTACCTAGTTAAATTAATTACAACATTACCTGTAAAATAAATCCTAACCTAAGTTACAATTAAATCTAACACTACACTATCAATAAATTAATTAAATAAAATACCTACAATTATCTACAATTAAACCTAACACTACACTATCAATAAATTAATTAAATACAATACCTACAAATAAATACAATTAAATAAACTAACTAAAGTACAAAAAAATAAAAAAAAGAACTAAGTTACAAAAAATAAAAAAATATTTACAAACATTAGAAAAATATGACAACAATTTTAAACTAATTACACCTACTCTAAGCCTCCTAATAAAATAACAAAGCCCCCCAAAATAAAAAAATGCCCTACCCTATTCTAAATTAAAAAAGTTCAAAGCTCTTTTACCTTACCAGCCCTCAAAAGGGCCTTTTGCGGGGCATGCCCCAAAGAAAACTGCTCTTTTGCCTGTAAAAGAAAAATACAACCCCCCTAACATTAAAACCCACCACCCACATACCCCTAATCTAACCCAAACCTCCCTTAAAAAAACATAACACTACCCCCCTGAAGATCATCCTACCTTGAGTCGTCTTCACTCAGCCGAGCCACCGATGGAACTGAAGAGGAGATCTGGAGCAGCAGAAGTGATCCTTCAAGGGGCGCTGAAGAAGTCTTCCATCCGATGAAGTGATCCTCCAAGCGGCGCTAAAGAAGTCTTCGATCTGATGAAGTGATCCTCCAAGCGGCGCTGAAGAAGTCTTCCATCCGGGCGATGTCATCTTCCAAGCGGGGTCTTCAATCTTCTTTCTTCAGGATCCATCTTGCAGACCTCCGACGCGGAACATCCTGCTGGCCCGACGGACTACCAACGAATGAAGGCTCCTTTAAGGGACGTCATCCAAGATGGCGTCCCTCGAATTCCAATTGGCTGATAGGATTCTATCAGCCAATCGGAATTAAGGTAGGAAAATTCTGATTGGCTGATGGAATCAGCCAATCAGATTCAAGTTCAATCCGATTGGCTGATCCAATCAGCCAATCAGATTGAGCTTGCATTCTATTGGCTGTTCCGATCAGCAGGATCGGGCCAGCAGGATGTTCTGCGTCGGAGGTCTGCAAGATGGATCCTGAAGAAAGAAGATTGAAGACCCCGCTTGGAAGATGACATCGCCCGGATGGAAGACTTCTTCAGCGCTGCTTGGAGGATCACTTCATCGGATGGAAGACTTCTTCAGCGCCGCTTGGAGGATTACTTCATCGGATGGAAGACTTCTTCAGCGCCCCTTGGAGGATCACTTCTGCCGCTCCGGATCTCCTCTTCAGTTCCATCGGTGGCTCGGCTGAGTGAAGACGACTCAAGGTAGGATGATCCTCAGGGGGGTAGTGTTAGGTTTTTTTAAGGGGGGTTTTTGGGTTAGATTAGGGGTATGTGGGTGGTGGGTTTTAATGTTGGGGGGGTTGTATTTTTCTTTTACAGGAAAAAGAGCAGTTTTCTTTGGGGCATGCCCCGCAAAAGGCCCTTTTGAGGGCTGGTAAGGTAAAAGAGCTTTGAACTTTTTAAATTTAGAATAGGGTAGGGCATTTTTTTATTTTGTGGGGCTTTGTTATTTTATTAGGGGGCTTAGAGTAGGTGTAATTAGTTTAAAATTGTTGTCATATTTTTCTAATGTTTGTAAATATTTTTTTATTTTTTGTAACTTAGTTCTTTTTTATTTTTTGTACTTTAGTTAGTTTATTTAATTGTATTTATTTGTAGGTATTGTATTTAATTAATTTATTGATAGTGTAGTGTTAGGTTTAATTGTAGATAATTGTAGGTATTTTATTTAATTAATTTATTGATAGTGTAGTGTTAGGTTTAATTGTAATTTAGGTTAGGATTTATTTAACAGGTAATTTTGTAATTATTTTAACTAGGTAGCTATTAAATAGTTCTTAACTATTTAATAGCTATTGTACCTGGTTAAAATAAATACAAAGTTGCCTGTAAAATAAATATTAATCCTAAAATAGCTACAATAAAATTATTATTTATATTGTAGCTATATTAGGGTTTATTTTACAGGTAAGTATTTAGCTTTAAATAGGAATAATTTATTTAATAAGAGTTAATTTATTTTGTTAGATTTAAATTATATTTAATTTAGGGGGGTGTTAGGGTTAGGGTTAGACTTATCTTTAGGGGTTAATACATTTATTAGAGTAGCGGTGAGGTCCGGTCGGCAGATTAGGGGTTAATACTTGAAGTTAGCTGTCGGTGATGTTAGGGAGGGCAGATTAGGGGTTAATACTATTTATTATAGGGTTATTGAGGCAGGAGTGAGGCGGATTAGGGGTTAATAACTTTATTATAGTAGCGGTGAGGTCCAGTGGGCAGATTAGGGGTTAATAATTTTAGGTAGCTGACGGCGACGTTGTGGGGGGCAGATTAGGGGTTAATAAATATAATATAGGGGTCTGTGGTGTTAGGAGCAGCAGATTAGGGGTACATAGGGATAACGTAAGTGGCGGCGGTGTGCGGTCGGCAGATTAGGGGTTAAACATTTTTAATAGAGTGGCGGCGATGTGGGGGGGCCTCGGTTTAGGGGTACATAGGTAGTTTATGGGTGTTAGTGTACTTTAGAGTACAGTAGTTAAGAGCTTTATGAACCGGCGTTAGCCCAGAAAGCTGTTAACTACTGACTTTTCTCTGCAGCTGGAGTTTTTTCGTTAGATTTCTAACGCTCACTTCAGCCGCGACTCTAAATACCGGCGTTAGAAAGATCCCATTGAAAAGATAGGATACTCAAATGGCGTAGGGGGATCTGCGGTATGGAAAAGTCGCGGCTGGAAAGTGAGCGTTAGACCCTTTCCTGACTCTAAATACCAGCGGTAGCCCAAAACCAGCGTTAGGAGCCTCTAACACTGGTTTTGATGGCTAACGCCAAACTCTAAATCTAGCCGTTTGTGTTGTTTTGGAGATATTTGGTGGGCAGTCATTAGAAATGTTGTGTCCCCTTACAAGAGCAGTGAATGTGAGCCCTCCCTACCACCAGCCGGGTGGCACTATGAATACAGAAGACACCAGAGAAAGAATGTGTATATACTGTAGATAGATAAATAGATAGATAGATAGATATCAATAGAAAAATAAATATAGATTTATCAATACAAAGTCAAGATGTCTGCACTAACTGTATTTTCATTTAAACTTGTTTATCTGAGAGAAAGGTGGAATAACCCAAAATGTTACACAAACAAAGTGTGATTGAAAATTCAGTGAATGCGAACATGTTGCCTTTGGATTGATTAATTATTTTTGCCCAGTACCCTGGTAGCTGTAGATATCTTGTTTGTGAGTTGTTAATATAGATATAGATATATATATATATACATATATATATACATACACACTGTAGTCAAAGCTTCTATACATTTTCATTCTTTATCTTGTTTTGTCTCATTTAAACACACACAATACCACACCGCATACAACACCACACCACACATAAGACCACAATCAATACCACATCCAAGCACACACAATACCATACACCACACACTGCACACACCATACACATTCCAATGTTTTACAAATAGAATATGTTTTATTTATTCATAAATACATATTTCTACATAAATCTGATGGTATTTTGATATATATATATATGAGACAATATTTCTTTAAAAATACATAGAACATACTCTGCTATGTGCAGAACATTAGAATGTGAAATATTTGAAGTAAATACATAGTTAAAATTAAAAATAAATTTTGCATAAATATGTTTTTTCATGTTCTCATCTACTATCCATAATCTACCAGATATCACAGAATTTGCTCAGACACCAAGGACTGTGACAAACAACTCATCACAATGTCCCAATCATTCAGAGAGAAAGGTTACAAAAGAAGGGTTTTAAACAAACAAATGAACTCTGCCCTCAATACCCCACATGAACACTTGCTACAATCCAGGGAGAAGAAAAATATATCACTAGTATCCCACTAGTAGTCAAATATAACCCTGCTGTCGAAGGAATATGAAAAATCATAAAAGACTTACATCCACTACTCTTAGAGTATCCCACACTCAAAAAAATATTTCCAAAACCCTCTGTCCCGGCATTCAAACAACCACTAAAACAGAAACTGGTCCACAGGAAGCTACCCCTTGAAAAATAGAACACTCACGGCTAGATTTAGAGTTTTGTCGTTAGATTTCTAACGCTCACTTCAGACACGACTCTAAATACCGGAGTTAGAAAGATCCCATTGAAAAGATAGGATACGCAAATGACGTAAGGGGATCTGCGGTATGGAAAAGTCGCGGCTGAAAAGTGAGCGTTAGACCCTTTTTTGACTGACTCCAAATACCGGCGGTAGCCTAAAACCAGCGTTAGGAGCCTCTAACGCTGGTTTTCACGGCTACCGCCAAACTCCAAATCTAGGCCTCAGAATGTTATCAAGCGCTACAATAAAGCTCTCTGCAAACTATGTCAAAACATTTGCGAAAGCAGCACATCAGATCACAATAATAAATCCTATAACATTAAAGGGGCATATTCATGTATGTCTGCAAATGTGGTATACATGATACATTGCACTTCATGTGAAGTGGGATGTTATATTGCAGAAACAAGCCAAAAACTGCACCTTTGGATGAACTTACACAGACACTCAATCAAAAATCACTGTGAAACAAAATACTGTATACCTGTTGGTCACCATTTCACCCAACTTGACCACTCCATCCAAAACCTCAAAATCAAGATTCTCAGAGGAAACTTCAAAAACACCATGGAAAGAAAAACCTTTGAAATGAAAATGATAATGCACTTCAACCTGTTTAATTCTGGACTAAATGTGGACTCTGGATTCTTAACACATTATCATCATTTTTTGCAATGTACTTTCATATAGTCAATTACATTGTATATTCCACACTCTCTATGCATAGGTGCACAGGTAAGCCTATGTCCACGCTTTTGTCATTGTTATTATCTTTTTTTCTTTCTTTCTTTTTCTTCTTTTTTTACTCTTATATTCCTCCTGTATACATAATTTCACATCTTTATACATATTGATTCCAAGTTGATATATAACTTTGTCCGTATATGCTCTGTGTCTAACTATATATTTTTCCTGTCTGTTCTACACTGGACACTGTCTGCCTCTGTCACCTAATCCTCCCTCATGATTTTTACCTCTCCATGCACTCAGACCTCTGTAACACTTTCTGTTCTTTTTAGCCATCCTGTGTTATTTTCTATTATTATTATTATCATTTATTTGTAGAGCACTAACAGATTCCACATGGCTGGGTTTTAAGATAAAATCTGTAAATTTCATTGAATTGGTCAGTATTACTTCAGACTTGAGAAAGGAAGAAATTCTTCTGAAAGCTTGTCAACTTATAAATATATCATTAGTCCAATAAAAAAACTATCATTGCTCAATGCAATACTCTTGTTATTTTTGATATCTAAACCTCTGGACTAACATGGCTTTTCCCATTTGGCCAGATGCGGTAACTAATTCTTCCATTGCTGCTTTTTATCTTAGTTGAGAGCTTGTGAGTGAGTGCTGGACTTTTTCTGTGTGTTTATATTAAAAAATATTATTTTTTGTAATTTTCCTTGTTTGGGCCTTGCACCCAGGCCTGACTTGGGTTAACTGCCTGTGGCTCTGGTGACAGTACAGCTTCCTGAGAGTGCTGGTTTGCACCCAGGGCTGTGCATGTTGCAGGGTCATAGGATGTGTACCCGGTCCGGCCTGAGAGTGCTGACCCCACCCCATGTTTTGTATATGTTTGGGAAATTACATAAGCCTGTGCATCCTCCATTTTTTCACAGTTGCTTTTTTTCACAGTTGTTTGATTGTGAGCCTGCATTGTGTGGCTGTTTAGGGAACCAGGTTTATTGGAAGAAACCTTGACGAGGTACCTGAGCTTTTCCCATTTGGCCAGATGCGGTAAGTAATTCTTCCATTGCTGCTTTTTATCTTAGTTGAGAGCTTGTGAGTGAGTGCTGGACTTTTTCTGTGTGTTTATATTAAAAAATATTATTTTTTGTAATTTTCCTTGTTTGGGCCTTGCACCCAGGCCTGACTGGGGTTAACTGCCTGTGGCTCTGGTGACAGTACAGCTTCCTGAGAGTGCTGGTTTGCACCCAGGGCTGTGCATGTTGCAGGGTCATAGGATGTGTACCCGGTCCGGCCTGAGAGTGCTGACCCCACCCCATGTTTTGTATATATATATATATATATATATATATATATATATATATATATATATATATAATGCTCAAATAATAGAGTATTGCAGTATGCAGTGATACCTTTTTTATTGGACTAACATAATATTTCAAAGACAAGCTTTCGAGAGTTTTCCTCCCTTCCTCAGGTCTGAAGCAATACTGATCAATCTGATATAGAAACACACAACATACAACAAATGGAAGGGAGGGAGGGGGTGAGAGGGGTGTCATAAATAGCAGAGGATGTGTCTAAAGGAGAATATAGCTGAGAATAGCCAGAAATAGTAAATAAACAGAGGAGAGTAAATAAGCAAGATGAGAGGAAAAACAAAAGGAAAAAAGGGGGGCATGGCATGCACGAGTTGTGTACTCAGCCCCACAAACCTTATACATATTATTGTTACATCAATGATATTTTCATAATATGGACAGAAGGAGAAGAATGCCTTTTAGATTTCCACAAATCATTTAATTAATTTCCCCCCGTCAATAAACCTTAAAATGGACTTTTCAAATCGTAGTGTGAATTTCTTGGACTGCACAATAACTGCAACAATGGCATCCTTCATTCATCTGTATACAGAAAACCCACAGACAGGTACAGCTACCTCCACAATTCTAGCTTCCAACCCAAACATACCAAACAAGGTATCATCTGCAGCCAGGCTATCAGATGTCACCGCATTTTCTCTGACACAAAAGACAGAGATCAGCACCTGAGTACACTGTCAGAGTCATTTAGGCAAAAGTCCTACAAGGAAAGGACAATATCTAAAAAAATAAAATCTGCCCTAAAAACACCATTGAAAAGGCACCTACAATACAAAGAAAAGGAATACAAAACAAGAACCACTCTAGTAGTCACTTACAACCCTTCTCTGGAAGGAGTAAACAAAATTATTAAAGAGCTAAAACCACTAATTTCAGAGGACCCCACACTCAAAAAAATATTTCCTGAACCCCCCATACTAGCATTCAAACAACAGCCTAACCTGAGACAGAGATTGGTCCGCAGCAAATTAACCACAGAACAGAAGATTTCACAGAATGGCACTGAACGATGCAACAAATCACTCTGCAAACTGTGTCAACATATATGTGACAACAACACAGCCAGACACAATAACACATCATACAATATTAAAGGATCTTATTTGTGTCCAACTGCTAATGTGGTGTAAATGATACCGTGTACAGTGTGGGCTGCTTCATTGGAGAAACTGGCCTAAAGCTGCATCTCAGAATGAATCTACACAGACACTTCAAAAACCCCAAGGAAAACAAATATTGTACCTCTGTTGGTCATCACTTCACCCAGACTGGTTACACCATCCTAAACCTCAGGATTAAAGTTCTTAAAGGGAATTTCAAAGACTCTCATGAACGAAATATGTTTGAGATTAAAATGATCACACATTTCAACACCAGAAATGAAGGACTTAATGTAGACTCTGGCTTTCTCACACACTACCAAAACGTTCTATAATCTCTCATCTTATTACCTTATATTGGTTTCTTTTTCTCTACATTCTCATTTCACTTTTATTATATCCATTTGTTTTCATTCATTATTGTAGCTCTAATCGTGCATGCCATGCCTCCCCCCCCCCCCCTTTTTCCTCTCATCTTGCTTATTTACTCTCCTCTGTTTATTTACTCTGTCTGGCTATTCTCAGCTATATTCTCCTTCAGACACATCTTCTGCTATTTATGACACCCCCTCCCTTCCATTTGTTGTATGTAGTGTGTTTTTATATCAGATTGATCAGTATTGCTTCAGACCTGAGGAAGGGAGAAAAACTCTCAAAAGCTTGTCTTTGAAATATTATGTTAGTCCAATAAAATAGGTATCACTGCATACTGCAATACTCTATTATTTGAGCATCTTATCTACTGGACTAATACGGCTAATCCAATTTTCACTATATATATATATATATATATATATATATATATATAAAAGGCAAGAACTCCCCAAAGGCGGGAGAATTGAGACCAAAGCTACATCCAAGGTCAGTTCAAAACCAGTTTATTGGCAGAGTGCAGGTACAAAAGGTGAAGCCAGAGCAAAAACACCTGACGCGTTTCGCGCATGCACACATGCGCTTCATCAGAGGTGATGTGTTCAAGGTGTGAATGGGCTTATATACAGCAAAGTAACCAATCCAGGTATCTTTAGGTAAATGGGATGACAGTTACACCTGTACTATGTAATAAGATCGTTTGCTGTAAACAAACCAACCACTCATTCTTTTTCTTATAGATAAATATACATGTGTAAATAATTAAATTCTAACACTTCATATATAGAAGCCTATAAGTGTATATAAACATATATCGTGATATATTCAATAACAATTTTTTTTTTTAGTAATAAAGAAAATACAGTTCATAAGTACAACAATAACTAATCTTATAAAGTTTAGGATCTAACCCCTTAGTGACCAGAGCACTTTTCCATTTTCTGTCCGTTTGGGACCAAGGCTATTTTTACATTTTTGCGGTGTTTGTGTTTAGCTGTAATTTTCTTCTTACTCATTTACTGTACCCACACATATTATATACCGTTTTTCTCGCCATTAAATGGACTTTCTAAAGATACCATTATTTTCATCATATCTTATAATTTACTATAAAAAAAATTATAAAATATGAGGAAAAAATGGAAAAAAACACACTTTTTCTAACTTTGACCCCCAAAATCTGTTACATATCTAAAACCACCAAAAAACACCCATGCTAAATAGTTTCTAAATTTTGTCCTGAGTTTAGAAATACCCAATGTTTACATGTTCTTTGCTTTTTTTGCAAGTTATAGGGCCATAAATACAAGTAGCACTTTGCTATTTCCAAACCATTTTTTTCCAAAATTAGCGCTAGTTACATTAGAACACTGATATCTTTCAGGAATCCCTGAATATCCCTTGACAAGTATATATTTTTTTTTAGTAGACATCCCAAAGTATTGATCTAGGCCAATTTTGGTATATTTCATACCACCATTTCACCGCCAAATGCGATCAAATACAAAAAATTGTTCACTTTTTCACAAATTTTTTCACAAACTTTAGGTTTCTCACTGAAATCATTTACAAACAGCTTGTGCAATTATGGCATAAATGGTTGTAAATTCCTCTCTGGGATCCCCTTTGTTCAGAAATAGCACACATATATGGCTTTGGCGTTGCTTTTTGGTAATTAGAAGGCCGCTAAATGCCACTGCGCACCACAAGTGTATCATGCCCAGCAGTTAAGGGGTTAATTAGGGAGCTTTTAGGGAGCTTGTAGGGTTAATTTTAGCTTTAGTGTAGTGTAGTAGACAACCCCAAGTATTGATCTAGGCACATTTTGGTATATTTCATGCCACCATTTCACCGCCAAATGCGATCAAATTAAAAAAAAACGTAAAATTTTTCACAATTTTAGGTTTCTCACTGAAATCATTTACAAACAGCTTGTGCAATTATGGCACAAATGGTTGTAAATGCTTGTCTGGGATCCCCTTTGTTCAGAAATAGCAGACATATATGACTTTGGCGTTGCTTTCTGGTAATTAGAAGGCCACTAAATCCTGTTGCGCCTCACACGTGTATTATGGCTAGCAGTGAAAGGGTTAATTAGGGAGTTTGTAGTGAGCTTGCAGGGTTAATTTTAGCTTTAGTGTAGAGATCAGCCTCCCATCTGACACATCCCACCCCCTGATCCCTCCCAAACAGCTCCCTTCCCTCCCCCACCCCACAATTGTCCCCGCCATCTTAAGTACTGGCAGAAAGTCTGCCAGTACTAAAATAAAAGGGTTTTTAAAAAAAAAATGAAATTTTTTTTAGCATATTTACATATGCTACTGTGTAGGATCCCCCCCTTAGCCCCCAACCTCCCTGATCCCCCCCAAAACCGCTCTCTAACCCTCCCCTCTGCCTTATTGGGGGCCATCTTGGGTACTGGCAGCTGTCTGCCAGTACCCAGTTTACAATAAAAAGTGCTTTTTTGGGGGTTTTTTTTGTTTTTTTCTGTAGTGTAGCTTCCCCCAACCCCCCACCCCCCACAAACAAACCCCCACCACCTTGCTGATTGTTTGGATTTTAGTTTTTATTATATTTTTTATATCCCCATTTTCTGCAGTGTAGCGGTTCCCACCCGCTCCCTCCCCGTGCACGCGCCCGCCCCCACCCTCCCGTGCACGTGCATGCGCCCGTGCGCGCCCCCAGCCACCCCCGCCCACGATCCCGCCCCCCTTCAGATCCACATGGCCATCGATGGCCGCCACCCGCCTCCCGGTCCGGCTCCCACCCACCAACGCAGGTAGCCACCGATCTCCGGTGCAGAGAGGGCCACAGAGTGGCTCTCTCTGCACCGGATGACTTAAAAAGGTTATTGCAGGATGCCTCTATATCGAGGCATCACTGCAATAACCGGAAAGCAGCTGGAAGCGAGCAGGATCGCTTCCAGCTGCTTTCCACACTGAGGACGTGCAGGGTACGTTCTCAGGCATTAACTGCCTTTTTTCTGAGGACGTACCCTGCACGTCCTCAGTCGTTAAGGGGCTAAACATAAGTAAATAAATAAATGATACTTATAAGTGAGGATAGGACACAAAGTACTGGCTATGAACCTTGTAAAAATATAGATGTAAACTTTGTTTCCAAAATAGCAAGTATATGAAACTTCTCCCCACTGGCACAGTAGAACAGCCCACTAATGAGAAAAAAAATGCCCAATTCCTGTGTGCTTATCTAAAACAATCGTGTGCTTTACGCACACCTTAGAGGGAACAGTGCTTGTGGGGTAGTGACTGCAAATGTTCAAATTTTGAAGGTTCAGTGTGTGTGTGTTTTTTTTTTTTTTTTATTAATATTAAAAACTGTAGCTGTTCCCTATGTCATTAAACATTGCTTAAAGGAACATGTAACCCAAATTTATTCTTTAATGATTTAGAAAGAGCATGCAATTTTAAACAACTTTCCAATGTATTTATATTATCTTATTTGCTTCATTCATTTGCTATCCTTTGTTGAAAAGTAAATCTAAATAGGTTTAGTAGCTGCTGATTGGTGACTGCACATAGATGCCGTGCTTGATTGTCTCACCCATGTGCAATGCTATTTCTTCAACAAAGGATATCTAAAGAATGAAGCAAATAGGATAATAGAGAATACAATATTTAACAACATTCCAATTTTCTTCTATCTGAATCATGAAAGAAAAAATTGAGTTTCATGTCCCATTAAGTTTTAATAAGAACAGTTGCTTTTTTTCATGTGGACAACTTGTATTGATTTTTTTTTTTGTTTTGTGTAAAAAAATGTCTAAACACTTTCGGCTAGATTTAGAGTTCTGCGGCCAAAGGGGTGCGTTTTTTCTCCCGCACCTGGTATTTAGAGTTCACAGAAGGGCTGCGTTAGGCTCCAAAAAGGGAGCGTAGAGGATATTTACCGCCACTGCAACTCTCAATACCAGCGGTGCTTACAGACGCGGCCAGCTTAAAAAACGTGCTCGTGCACGATTCCCCCATAGAAAACAATGGGGCATTTTGAGCTGAAAAAAAAACCTAACACCTGCAAAAAAGCAGCGTTCAGCTCCTAACGCAGCCCCATTTTTTCCTATGGGGAAACACTTCCTAAGTCTGCACCTAACACCCTAACATGAACCCCGAGTCTAAACACCCCTAACCTTACACTTATTAACCCCTAATCTGCCGCCCCCCGCTATCGCTGACCCCTGCATATTTTTTTTAACCCCTAATCTGCCGCTCCATACACCGCCGCAACCTACGTTATCCCTATGTACCCCTAATCTGCTGCCCCTAACACAGCCAACCCCTATATTATATTTATTAACCCCTAATCTGCCGCCCCCAACGTCGCCTCCACCTACCTACAATTATTAACCCCTAATCTGCCGACCGGACCTCACCGCTACTATAATAAATGTATTAACCCCTAATCCACCTCACTCCCGCCTCAATAACCCTATAATAAATAGTATTAACCCCTAATCTGCCCTCCCTAACATCGCCGACACCTACTGCCGACCGGACCTCACTGCTACTCTAATAAATGTATTAACCCCTAAAGCTAAGTCTAACCTTAACACTAACACCCCCCTAAAATAAATATAATTTAAATCTAACAAAATAAATTAACTCTTATTAAATAAATTATTCCTATTTAAAGCTAAATACTTACCTGTAAAATAAACCCTAATATAGCTACAATATAAATTATAATTATATTGTAGCTATTTTAGGATTAATATTTATTTTACAGGCAAATTTCAATTTATTTTAACTAGTTACAATAGCTATTAAATAGTTATTAACTATTTAATAGTTACCTAGCTAAAATAAAGATAAATTTACCTGTAAAATAAAAACTAATCTAAGTTACAATTACACCTAACACTACACTATACTTTAATAAATTATTCCTATTTAAAACTAAATACTTACCTGTAAAATAAACCCTAAGATAGCTACAATATAATTAATAATTACATAGTAGCTATTTTAGGATTTATATTTATTTTACAGGTAACTTTGTATTTATTTTAACCAGGTACAAATATTTAAATATTATTTAAATTAATCTAAAAAAACATTCCTATCATGAAATAAATTATTCCTATTTAAAACTAAATACTTACCTGTGAAATAAACCCTAAAATAGCTACAATATAACTAATAATTATATTGTAGCTATTTTAGGATTTATTTTTATTTTACAGGCAACTTTGTATTTATTTTAACTAGGTACAACAGTTATTAAATAGTTAATAACTATTTTATAGCTACCTAGTTAAATTAATTACAAAATTACCTGTAAAATAAATCCTAACCTAAGTTACAATTAAACCTAACACTACACTATCAATAAATTAATTAAATAAAATACCTACAATTATCTACAATTAAACCTAACACTACACTATCAATAAATTAATTAAATACAATACCTACAAATAAATACAATTAAATAAACTAACTAAAGTACAAAAAAATAAAAAAAGAACTAAGTTACAAAAAATAAAAAAATATTTACAAACATTAGAAAAATATGACAACAATTTTAAACTAATTACACCTACTCTAAGCCTCCTAATAAAATAACAAAGCCCCCCAAAATAAAAAAAATGCCCTACCCTATTCTAAATTAAAAAAGTTCAAAGCTCTTTTACCTTACCAGCCCTCAAAAGGGCCTTTTGCGGGGCATGCCCCAAAGAAAACTGCTCTTTTGCCTGTAAAAGAAAAATACAACCCCCCCAACATTAAAACCCACCACCCACATACCCCTAATCTAACCCAAACCCCCCTTAAAAAAACCTAACACTACCCCCTGAAGATCATCCTACCTTGAGTCGTCTTCACTCAGCCGAGCCACCGATGGAACTGAAGAGCAGATCCGGAGCAGCAGAAGTGATCCTTCAAGGGGCGCTGAAGAAGTCTTCCATCCGATGAAGTGATCCTCCAAGCGGCGCTGAAGAAGTCTTCCATCCGGGTGATGTCATCTTCCAAGCGGGATCTTCAATCTTCTTTCTTCAGGATCCATCTTGCAGACCTTCGACGCGGAACATCCTGTAGCGGAACATAGTAGCGGTGAGGTCCGGTCGGCAGATTAGGGGTTAATAATTGTAGGTAGCTGGCGGCGACATTGTGGGGGGCAGATTAGGGGTTAATAAATATAATATAGGGGTCGGCGGTGTTAGGGGCAGCAGATTAGGGGTACATAGGGATAACGTAAGTGGCGGCGGTGTGCGGTCGGCAGATTAGGGGTTAAACATTTTTAATAGAGTGGCGGCGATGTGGGGGGGCCTCGGTTTAGGGGTACATAGGTAGTTTATGGGTGTTAGTGTACTTTAGAGTACAGTAGTTAAGAGCTTTATGAACCGGCGTTAGCCCAGAAAGCTGTTAACTACTGACTTTTCTCTGCGGCTGGAGTTTTGTCATTAGATTTCTAACGCTCACTTCAGCCGCGACTCTAAATACCGGCGTTAGAAAGATCCCATTGAAAAGATAGGATACGCAAATGGCGTAGGGGGATCTGCGGTATGGAAAAGTTGCGGCTGGAAAGTGAGCGTTAGACCCTTTCCTGACTCTAAATACCAGCGGTAGCCCAAAACCAGCGTTCGGAGCCTCTAACGCTGGTTTTGACGGCTGACGCCAAACTCTAAATCTAGCCGTTTGTGTTGTTTTGGAGATATTTGGTGGGCAGTCATTAGAAATGTTGTGTCCCCTTACAAGAGCAGTGAATGTGAGCCCTCCCTACCACCAGCCGGGTGGCACTATGAATACAGAAGACACCAGAGAAAGAATGTGTATATACTGTAGATAGATAGATAGATAGATAGATATCAATAGAAAAATAAATATAGATTTATCAATACAAAGTCAAGATGTCTGCACTAACTGTATTTTCAATCAAACTTGTTTATCTGAGAGAAAGGTGGAATAACCCAAAATGTTACACAAACAAAGTGTGATTGAAAATTCAGTGAATGCGAACATGTTGCCTTTGGATTGATTAATTATTTTTGCCCAGTACCCTGGTAGCTGTAGATATCTTGTTTGTGAGTTGTTAATATAGATATAGATATATATATATATATATATATATACATACACACTGTAGTCAAAGCTTCTATACATTTTCATTCTTTATCTTGTTTTGTCTCATTTAAACACACACAATACCACACCGCATACAACACCACACCACACATAAGACCACAATCAATACCACATCAAAGCACACACAATACCATACACCACACACTGCACACACCATACACATTCCAATGTTTTACAAATAGAATATGTTTTATTTATTCATAAATACATATTTCTACATAAATCTGATGGTATTTTGATATATATATATATATATGAGACAATATTTCTTTAAAAATACATAGAACATACTCTGCTATGTGCAGAACATTAGAATGTGAAATATTTAAAGTAAATACATAGTTAAAATTAAAAATAAATTTTGCATAAATATGTTTTTTCATGTTCTCATCTACTATCCATAATCTACCAGATATCACAGAATTTGCTCAGACACCAAGGACTGTGACAAACAACTCATCACAATGTCCCAATCATTCAGAGAGAAAGGTTACAAAAGAAGGGTTTTAAACAAACAAATGAACTCTGCCCTCAATACCCCACATGAACACTTGCTACAATCCAGGGAGAAGAAAAATATATCACTAGTATCCCACTAGTAGTCAAATATAACCCTGCTGTCGAAGGAATATGAAAAATCATAAAAGACTTACATCCACTACTCTTAGAGTATCTCACACTCAAAAAAATAGTTCCAAAACCCTCTGTCCCCGCACTCAAACAACCACTAAAACAGAAACTGGTCCACAGGAAGTTACCCCTTGAAAAATAGAACACTCACGGCTAGATTTAGAGTTTTGTCGTTAGATTTCTAACGCTCACTTCAGACACGACTCTAAATACCGGAGTTAGAAAGATCCCATTGAAAAGATAGGATACGCAAATGACGTAAGGGGATCTGCGGTATGGAAAAGTCGCGGCTGAAAAGTGAGCGTTAGACCCTTTTTTGACTGACTCCAAATACCGGCAGTAGCCTAAAACCAGCGTTAGGAGCCTCTAACGCTGGTTTTCACGGCTACCGCCAAACTCCAAATCTAGGCCTCAGAATGTTATCAAGCGCTACAATAAAGCTCTCTGCAAACTATGTCAAAACATTTGCGAATGCAGCACATCAGATCACAATAATAAATCCTATAACATTAAAGGGGCATATTCATGTATGTCTGCAAATGTGGTATACATGATACATTGCACTGCATGTGAAGTGGGATGTTATATTGCAGAAACAAGCCAAAAACTGCACCTTTGGATGAACTCACACAGAAACTCAATCAAAAATCACTGTGAAACAAAATACTGTATACCTGTTGGTCACCATTTCACCCAACTTGACCACTCCATCCAAAACCTCAAAATCAAGATTCTCAGAGGAAACTTCAAAAACACAATGGAAAGAAAAACCTTTGAAATGAAAATGATTATGCACTTCAACCTGTTTAATTCTGGACTAAATGTGGACTCTGGATTCTTAACACATTATCATCATTTTTTGCAATGTACTTTCATATAGTCAATTACATTGTATATTCCACACTCTCTATGCATAGGTGCACAGGTAAGCCTATGTCCACGCTTTTGTCATTGTTATTATCTTTTTTTCTTTCTTTCTTTTTCTTCTTTTTTGACTCTTATATTCCTCCTGTATACATAATTTCACATCTTTATACATATTGATTCCAAGTTGATATATAACTTTGTCCGTATATGCTCTGTGTCTAACTATATATTTTTCCTGTCTGTTCTCCTACACTGGACACTGTCTGCCTCTGTCACCTAATCCTCCCTCATGATTTTTACCTCTCCATGCACTCAGACCTCTGTAACACTTTCTGTTCTTTTTAGCCATCCTGTGTTATTTTCTATTATTATTATTATCATTTATTTGTAGAGCACTAACAGATTCCACATGGCTGGGTTTTAAGATAAAATCTGTAAATTTCATTGAATTGGTCAGTATTACTTCAGACTTGAGAAAGGAAGAAATTCTTCTGAAAGCTTGTCAACTTATAAATATATCATTAGTCCAATAAAAAAACTATCATTGCTCAATGCAATACTCTTGTTATTTTTGATATCTAAACCTCTGGACTAACATGGCTTTTCCCATTTGGCCAGATGCGGTAACTAATTCTTCCATTGCTGCTTTTTATCTTAGTTGAGAGCTTGTGAGTGAGTGCTGGACTTTTTCTGTGTGTTTATATTAAAAAATATTATTTTTTGTAATTTTCCTTGTTTGGGCCTTGCACCCAGGCCTGACTTGGGTTAACTGCCTGTGGCTCTGGTGACAGTACAGCTTCCTGAGAGTGCTGGTTTGCACCCAGGGCTGTGCATGTTGCAGGGTCATAGGATGTGTACCCGGTCCGGCCTGAGAGTGCTGACCCCACCCCATGTTTTGTATATGTTTGGGAAATTACATAAGCCTGTGCACCCTCCATTTTTTCACAGTTGCTTTTTTTCACAGTTGTTTGATTGTGAGCCTGCATTGTGTGGCTGTTTAGGGACCCAGGTTTATTGGAAGAAACCTTGACGAAGTACCTGGGCTTTTCCCATTTGGCCAGATGCGGTAAGTAATTCTTCCATTGCTGCTTTTTATCTTAGTTGAGAGCTTGTGAGTGAGTGCTGGACTTTTTCTGTGTGTTTATATTAAAAAATATTATTTTTTGTAATTTTCCTTGTTTGGGCCTTGCACCCAGGCCTGACTGGGGTTAACTGCCTGTGGCTCTGGTGACAGTACAGCTTCCTGAGAGTGCTGGTTTGCACCCAGGGCTGTGCATGTTGCAGGGTCATAGGATGTGTACCCGGTCCGGCCTGAGAGTGCTGACCCCACCCCATGTTTTGTATATATATATATATATATATATATATATATATATATATATATGTATATATATATATATATATAATGCTCAAATAATAGAGTATTGCAGTATGCAGTGATACCTTTTTTATTGGACTAACATAATATTTCAAAGACAAGCTTTCGAGAGTTTTCCTCCCTTCCTCAGGTCTGAAGCAATACTGATCAATCTGATATAGAAACACACAACATACAACAAATGGAAGGGAGGGAGGGGGTGAGAGGGGTGTCATAAATAGCAGAGGATGTGTCTAAAGGAGAATATAGCTGAGAATAGCCAGAAATAGTAAATAAACAGAGGAGAGTAAATAAGCAAGATGAGAGGAAAAACAAAAGGAAAAAAGGGGGGCATGGCATGCACGAGTTGTGTACTCAGCCCCACAAACCTTATACATATTATTGTTACATCAATGATATTTTCATAATATGGACAGAAGGAGAAGAATGCCTTTTAGATTTCCACAAATCATTTAATTAATTTCCCCCGTCAATAAACCTTAAAATGGACTTTTCAAATCGTAGTGTGAATTTCTTGGACTGCACAATAACTGCAACAATGGCATCCTTCATTCATCTGTATACAGAAAACCCACAGACAGGTACAGCTACCTCCACAATTCTAGCTTCCAACCCAAACATACCAAACAAGGTATCATCTGCAGCCAGGCTATCAGATATCACCGCATTTGCTCTGACACAAAAGACAGAGATCAGCACCCGAGTACACTGTCAGAGTCATTTAGGCAAAAGTCCTACAAGGAAAGGACAATATCTAAAAAAATTAAATCTGCCCTAAAAAAACCATGGGAAAGGCACCTACAATACAAAGAAAAGGAAAACAAAACAAGAACCACTCTAGTAGTCACTTACAACCCTTCTCTGGAAGGAGTAAACAAAATTATTAAAGAGCTAAAACCACTAATTTCAGAGGACCCCACACTCAAAAAAATATTTCCTGAACCCCCCATACTAGCATTCAAACAACAGCCTAACCTGAGACAGAGATTGGTCCGCAGCAAATTAACCACAGAACAGAAGATTTCACAGAATGGCACTGAACGATGCAACAAATCACTCTGCAAACTCTGTCAACATATATGTGACAACAACACAGCCAGACACAATAACACATCATACAATATTAAAGGATCTTATTTGTGTCCAACTGCTAATGTGGTGTAAATGATACCATGTACAGTGTGGGCTGCTTCATTGGAGAAACTGGCCTAAAGCTGCATCTCAGAATGAATCTACACAGACACTTCAAAAACCCCAAGGAAAACAAATATTGTACCTCTGTTGGTCATCACTTCACCCAGACTGGTTACACCATCCTAAACCTCAGGATTAAAGTTCTTAAAGGGAATTTCAAAGACTCTCATGAACGAAATATGTTTGAGATTAAAATGATCACACATTTCAACACCAGAAATGAAGGACTTAATGTAGACTCTGGCTTTCTCACACACTACCAAAACGTTCTATAATCTCTCATCTTATTACCTTATATTGGTTTCTTTTTCTCTACATTCTCATTTCACTTTTATTATATCCATTTGTTTTCATTCATTATTGTAGCTCTAATTGTGCATGCCATGCCTCCCCCCCCCTTTTTCCTCTCATCTTGCTTATTTACTCTCCTCTGTTTATTTACTCTGTCTGGCTATTCTCAGCTATATTCTCCTTCAGACACATCTTCTGCTATTTATGACACCCCCTCCCTTCCATTTGTTGTATGTAGTGTGTTTTTATATCAGATTGATCAGTATTGCTTCAGACCTGAGGAAGGGAGAAAAACTCTCAAAAGCTTGTCTTTGAAATATTATGTTAGTCCAATAAAAAAGGTATCACTGCATACTGCAATACTCTATTATTTGAGCATCTTATCTACTGGACTAATACGGCTAATCCAATTTTCACTATATATATATATATATATATATATATATATATATATATATATATAAAAGGCAAGAACTCCCCAAAGGCGGGAGCATTGAGACCAAATCTAATCCAAGGTCAGTTCAAAACCAGTTTATTGGCAGAGTGCAGGTACAAAAGGTGAAGCCAGAGCAAAAACACCTGACGCGTTTCGCGCATGCACACATGCGCTTCATCAGAGGTGATGTGTTCAAGGTGTGAATGGGCTTATATACAGCAAAGTAACCAATCCAGGTATCTTTAGGTAAATGGGATAACAGTTAAACCTGTACTATGTAATAAGATTGTTTGCTGTAAACAAACCAACCACTCATTCTTTTTCTTATAGATAAATATACATGTGTAAATAATTAAATTCTAACACTTCATATATAGAAGCCTATAAGTGTATATAAACATATATCGTGATATATTCAATAACAATTTTTTTTTTTAGTAATAAAGAAAATACAGTTCATAAGTACAACAATAACTAATCTTATAAAGTTTAGGATCTAAACATAAGTAAATAAATAAATGATACTTATAAGTGAGGATAGGACACAAAGTACTGGCTATGAACCTTGTAAAAATATAGATGTAAACTTTGTTTCCAAAATAGCAAGTATATGAAAATTAGATAGCTAAATATAGATCCAATCTTAACCTTATAGCTATCTCTTGTAAAAAAAAAGAGAAGAAATTTTTTTTTAAATTTTTGAAAACATATTCTCTAAAAAAAGAAACACAATAAATATTTTTTGTATGTCATGTTATTATAAATAAACATTAAATAATATTATTAACCCTAAATAAATAAAATATGTATATAAGGTTATTATATCTAATTTTAAATGAGGAAATTCACTACAATAATAAGCAATTTTACTATGTCAGTTTTCAAATACATTTTGATTTTTAATTTTTAATTTTTAATTTGAACAGACAAGGGAACTAATGAGTTGTATTGATTTAATCATATTCATTAGCTAGGGAACAGATAGAAACTAGCTTTTATAGTAACTCACTTTTTAACACACTTTTTTAACAAATCAAGAGAGGGATTATGTAAGAATTAGATAACAGGGCAGCAAGGGGCTTATTCAACAAATAAGTCAACATCCATCCTCTTGTTGATGCCCTCTGGTGCTCTTGTATGTAATTTTACAATCCAAAAAACTTCTTTTTTCCTTAGGCTTTTTTCCCTATCTCCCCCTCTGGAATGTTTTTTTATTAGGTCAATGCCTATAAATGAGAAATATCTAGGACCTATACCATGGAGTCTGAAGTGTTTAGCTACAGGTGTTCTAGGCTCTTTTTCATCCAAAGAGCGCAAGTGCTCACGGATCCTATCTTTCAGTGGGCGAGTAGTTATGCCTACATACTGGCAGGAGCAAAATAAGCAATTAACTAGATAAACCACATATTGGGAATTACAGTCAATCCTGTCCCTAATATGAAATGTTTGATTTGCCACGTGTGAAGAAAAAGTATCTGTCACATTTATGCTCGTGCACCCTTTACATGGTACATGGCCACATTTAAAACATCCTGATTTTAGGCTTAACCAATTGGAGCCTACTGTTACTTTTTCAGTGAATTGCTTACTAGTTATTTCTCTTATGGTAGGGGCTTTTCGTGCTATGCACTTGACTCCAGATGTTAAGATGTCTTTTAAAGCTTCATCACCTTTTAGAATGGTCAGATTATTCTTGACTATACTACAAATCTGATTATATTGTTTACTAAATTGTGTAACAAAAAGGAGATTTTGACTAGGCATCACAGTCTTGTTAAATCTCTTGGTCCTATCCAGATTATTCCTTCCTTGAAGTAAGTCTTGTCTATCTAAAGTTGCTATTTGTTTTTCTGTTTGTAGTATAAATATATATAGAAAGAAATACAAGAGGAGGACTGAGTCCTTGCTTCTTATATCAATCAAAGATGTATTCTTTGTTCTATGTAGAACATACAGATTACTGGTACACTCCCAACGATATGACGCGTTTTGCGCATGCGTACATGCACTTCATCAGAGACACCTGTAAATACATATATACACATATAAATACATAAATAGATATATTCCCATATAAAGACATATATATATATATATATATATATATATACAGTGGGGGATAAAAGTATTTAGTCAGCCACCAATTGTGCAAGTTCTCCCACTTAAGAAGATGAGAGAGGCCTGTAATTTTCATCATAGGTATACCTCAACTATGAGAGACAAAATGTGGAAACTAGACATGTGCGGTTCGTTTCGGATTAATTCGGAAATTCGGTAAATTCGGTAAATTCGGAGATTCGGATCGATTCGGATTTCCGAATTAAAATACTTCCGAATCTACCGAATGAATCCGAAATAGCTGCCGTATCTCCGAATAAATCCGAATTAGCTCGTTAAGATTCGGCATTTCCCCATAGGAAACAATGGGAGTTTCGGCTGAAAAAAAACTAACACCGCAGCCCCATTGTTTCCTATGGGGAAACACTAAGTCTGCACCTAACACCCTAACATGTACCCCGAGTCTCTAAACACCCCTAATCTGACACTTATTAACCCCTAATCTGCAGCCTCCGCTATCGCTGACACCTGCATTATTTTATTAACCCCTAATCTGCCGACCGAATATCGCCGCCACCTACATTATAACTATTAACCCCTAATCTGCTGTCCCTAACACCGCCGACCCCTACATTATAGTTATTAACCCCTAATCTGCCCCCCCCAACGTCGCCGCAATCTAACTACAACTATTAACCCCTAATCTGCCGACCCAATATCGCCGCCGCCTACATTATAGCTATTAACCCCTAATCTGCTGTCCCTAACACCGCCGACCCCTACATTATAGTTATTAACCCCTAATCTGCCCCCCCAGCGTCGCCGCAATCTAACTACAAGTATTAACCCCTAATCTGCCGACCGCAAATCGCCGCCGCCTACATTATAGCTATTAACCCCTAATCTGCTGTCCCTAACACCGCCGACCCCTACATTATAGTTATTAACCCCTAATCTGCCCCCCCCCAACGTCGCCGCAATCCTAACTACAAGTATTAACCCCTAATCTGCCGACCCGATATCACCGCCGCCTACATTATAACTATTAACCCCTAATCTGCTGTCCCTAACACCGCCGACCCCTACATTATAGTTATTAACCCCTAATCTGCCCCCCCCCAACGTCGCCGCAATCTAACTACAAGTATTAACCCCTAATCTGCCGACCCGATATCGCCGCCGCCTACATTATAACTATTAACCCCTAATCTGCTGTCCCTAACACCGCCGACCCCTACATTATAGTTATTAACCCCTAATCTGCCTCCCCCCAACGTCGCCACAATCTAACTACAAGTATTAACCCCTAATCTGCCGACCGCAAATTGCAGCCACTATAATAAATGTATTAACCCCTAAACCGCCGCACTCCCGCCTCGCAAACACTATAATACATTTTATTAACCCCTAATCTGCCCTCCCTAACATCGCCGCCACCTACCTACAATTATTAACCCCTAATCTCCCGCCCCCATCGTCGCCGCTACTATAATAAGGTTATTAACCCCTAAACCTAAATCTAACCCTAACACTAACACCCCCTAACTTAAATATAATTTAAATAAAACGAAATAAGTTTACTATAGTTAAATAAATTATTCCTATTTAAAACTAAAGACTTACCTGTAAAATAAACCCTAAGATAGCTGCAATATAACTAATAGTTACATTGTAGCTATTTTAGCATTTATTTTTATTTTACAGGCAACTTTGTATTTATTTTAACTAGGTACAATAGTTATTAAATAGTTAATAACTATTTAATAACTACCTAGCTAAAATAAATACAAATTTACCTGTAAAATAAATCCTAACCTAAGTTACAATTACACCTAACACTACACTATCATTAAATTAACTAAATAAATGATTCCTATTTAAAACTAAATACTTACCTGTAAAATAAACCCTAAGATAGCTGCAATATAACTAATAGTTACATTGTAGCTATTTTAGCATTTATATTTATTTTACAGGCAACTTTGTATTTATTTTAACTAGGTACAAAAGCTATTAAATAGTTATTGACTAATTAATAGCTACCTAGTTAAAATAATTACAAAATTACCTGTAAAATAAATCCTAACCTAAGTTACAATTAAACCTAACACTACACTGTCATTAAATAAATTAACTACAAGTACCTACAATTATCTACAATTAAATAAACTAAAGTACAAAACCCCCCCACTAAATTACAAAAAAAAACAAACACTAAATTACAAAAAATAAAAAAATATTACAAGAATTTTAAACTAATTACACCTAATCTAAGCCCCCTAATAAAATAACAAAGCACCCAAAATAAAAAAAAATGCCCTACCCTATACTAAATTACAAAAGTTAACAGCTCTATTACCTTACCAGCCCTGAACAGGGCCCTTTGCGGGGCATGCCCCAAAGAAAACAGCTCTTTTGCCTGTAAAAAAAAAACACAATCCCCCCCCCACATTACAACCCACCACCCACATACCCCTACTCTAACCCAAACCCCCCTTAAATAAACCTAACACTACCCCCCTGAAGATCTCCCTACCTTGAGTCGTGTTCACCCAGCCGGGACGAAGTCTTCATCCGATGGGGCAGAAGAGGACATCCAGACCGGCAGAAGTCTTCATCCAAGCGGGGCAAGAAGAGGTCTTCCATCCATCATACAAGTACCAAAATACAAACAAACACTAAATTACCAAAAATAATAAAATATTACAATAATTTTAAACTAATTACACCTAATCTAAGCCCCCTACTAGCTATTAATATAGCTTCAATATAACTAATAGTTACATTGTAGCTATTTTAGGATTTATATGTATTTTACAGGCAACTTTGTATTTATTTTAACTAGGTACAATAGTTATTAAATAGTTAATAACTATTTAATAACTACCTAGCTAAAATAAATACAAATTTACCTGTAAAATAAATCATAACCTAAGTTACAATTACACCTAACACTACACTATCATTAAATTAACTAAATAAATGAATCATATATAAAACTAAAGACTTACCTGTAAAATAAACCCTAATATAGCTGCAATATAACTAATAGTTACATTGTAGCTATTTTAGCATTTATATTTATTGTACAGGCAACTTTGTATTCATTTTAACTAGGTTCAATAGCTATTAAATAGATACTGACTATTTAATAGCTACCTAGTTAAAATAATTACAAAATTACCTGTAAAATAAATCCTAACCTAAGTTACAATTAAACCTAACACTACACTATCATTAAATAAATTAACTACAAGTACCTACAATTAAATACAATTAAAAAAACTAAACTAAAGTACAAACCCCCGCCCACTAAATTACAAAAAATAAAAAAAAATATTACAAGAATTTTAAACTAATTACACCTAATCTAAGCCCCCTAATAAAATAACAAAGCCCCCCAAAATAAAAAAATGCCCTAACCTATACTAAATTACAAAAGTTAACAGCTCTATTACCTTACCAGCCCTGAACAGGGCCCTTTGCGGGGCATGCCCCAAAGAAAACAGCTCTTTTGCCTGTAAAAAAAAAAACACAATCCCCCCCCCACATTACAACCCACCACCCACATACCCTACTCTAACCCAAACCCCCCTTAAATAAACCTAACACTACCCCCCTGAAGATCTCCCTACCTTGAGTCGTGTTCACCCAGCCGGGCCGAAGTCTTCATCCGATGGGGCAGAAGAGGACATCCAGACCGGCAGAAGTCTTCATCCAAGCGGGGCAAGAAGAGGTCTTCCATCCATCAGAAAAGTACAAAAAAAACAAACAAACACTAAATTAGCAAAAATAATAAAATATTACAATAATTTTAAACTAATTACACCTAATCTAAGCCCCCTACTAGCTATTAATATAGCTACAATATAACTAATAGTTACATTGTAGCTATTTTAGGATTTATATTTATTTTACAGGCAACTTTGTATTTATTTTAACTAGGTACAATAGCTATTAAATAGTTAATAACTACCTAGCTAAAATAAATACAAATTTACCTGTAAAATAAACCCTAACCTAAGTTACAATTACACCTAACACTACACTGTCATTAAATTAACTAAATAAATTAATCCTATATAAAACTAAATACTTGGGGGGCGGAGCCAACTGAGGAGCTGGGCAGACGCAGGTTCTGTTAGGTCCTGCTCTAATACCTTAATAAAACATCCCAAATGGCTCTAGAAATGAAGTTTAGATAGAAATTATCATATAACTCTCACTGGCCAGCAGATTGGAGAAGCTTTACATCTCAAACACCTTTGGTCTAAGCGTTTAACAGCAATGCCACAGGTCAGCATACAGAGAAGCGCGAGTCCCGCCATTGCAGTAGAGATGCCACAATTATAGCGATCTTGCCGTGGCTGAATCTACAATCTAAAATTTCCACTAGTACTGTCAAGCTTAATGTCAAACTTACATTCTACTGGAACTTGGATCCTGTATACTCACATACCGCTCACCATCCGATAGCAGCTCCGATCCTCCAAGCAGCTGACAAGATGGAAACCCTAATCAAGAATGCACTGATGGCGTTTGAACGCCGTATGGACTCTCAATTTAACAACCTACACCAACTCCTGTTGCTAGACCTAGAGGATCTATTCGCTAACCCACAGGAGAATCTAATTGACTCACCCCTCATCGCAGCTGGTGTACCGGAGGAAGAGGGAGACCCACAGCATCTCTGCTCTCATGTTGGGACAGATGGGATCCATGGAGGCCTAGTTGTACAGCGTGAGTGGCCTCAACTCCTCCCTAGCTCAGAGAGACGCATCAATCATAAAGCCGTTACTGCTGCCACTTGTTCGGCTCTGAAGTGGCCGGTCGGAGTGGGACTTGACAGGGCGGCGTTTCTGTTCAGCTTGCCAAATAAGGCTCAAATTCCTACCTCTTGTGGATCGGTTGATTTGGGGATACTCCGGAGCTACGAATGCCAGTCAGGATCTCTATCGCATGAACCATCAGCCATATCTCACTCTCTTCGTTGGTACCTGGGAATATCTTTTTTCCTTCCAGACCATCTGCCCCTGGTTAAGCCAGATAATGCCAGGGAAGGTATTGGTTAAAGTCTAGATTTCAATGGACGGCAACATGCATTAGACTCAATATACCTATGGCTATAGTTATCACTTGTATTTAAAGTTGCTCTATATTCTGAGAGCCAGTTTATTCTCTTTTACCCTATGGATGCTTAATCACGCTTTTATACATTATGTTATGTATACCATATATTTTGCAGACAATTACTGTATAGATTAATGCAGAAGAGTGGCAAAGTCTGCCATGTCTTTGACAGTACGTATACACATATTTACTGTTGCCCACTGCCTAGTCCTGATGTAAACATAAAGAGGTGGCCTATTCCAGCTGCAAAACATATAAACTGATTCCTGTATAACATGAAGGGCAACTACATAGATGAGTCTTATTGCTTTTGCTAACATAAGTGAAGTTCTGGCCTGCACCTCTGGTCTTACTATTGATGTTAATAATATCTCTCTCCCTACATGGGTATAGCCACATAACTTTAATGCACACCTATTGTATTTTATGTGCATGTGTATGCATAGGTATGAGTGTATGTATGTTTATGTATATATTATTACTATTTTTTCTCCCCTTAACATATGTGTAGCTTTACTTCCTTACCTAAGTGCTTTTCATGGCTCCATACTAATCTCTACATGCGCTGTACTATCAGGTCATATCAGTTATGTAATTGTGTTTCACTGCACATCCATTTTTTCTACAAAACTTAATTTCATATATGGGGATACTCTCATGTTATAGATTTACATAACTATTCCCCTAAGCTTCATCTACATGGCATGGTTCAGGGGAGCTACCTCTATCTACTGTTATCCTCTCCGATATTTGCCTAAGTAGGGACGGGTTACCTTTGACAACCTTCAAATTTCTATGCTCAGTCGCACCTAAATATTACCAGTCATACCCTAATTAGGGGGCTCAACCACTACACACTAATCCCTGTCTATTAATCTTATTTAGAGTGTACACATGTTTACACGTGGTTATCCATAGAGTCTTTCACAGTAACATTTGCGGATGTAAACCTTATCTCACTGCTTGTATTACATTGACTATGTGAATCTAGAATACGATCAGATTATTCCTGTATTGTTTATACTCTACATTGTTGTATTTCAGGATTACATTGTGTGTCTAGCTTAATACCGTCTATGCAATCTGTTAACATTTTAAATGAGACTTTAATCATGCTTGTGCAGCTGTAACTGATATATCTAATTTGTTAACTTTTTTTAACATGATGCACCTCTGATAAGCTTGAGGGTATTGTATACACCCATACCCAGAAGAAGGCACACTCTTATTTCAGGTTAGTCCCACCCTAGAACATATAATTCCACCTCAGTTGCTATAGATACTGCCGGGCTGTGCTAACTGGGAAGGCACGGCTAGGCATAACTTATTTGTTTAATAGAAGAGGAGACCAATCCATATTCAATTATATTATAAGCTCCACCGCATTGATTTGAAGGCTCCGCCCCTCCATTTCCCCCTCTTTTATCCGAGCGGCTTTTTGCCCGCTGATATCCCCTTCCCCCCTACATATGGCGGCCCAAGAGTGGCCAACACACATACCAACTCTCCACAGACTGAAGCTCTGACTCAGTTATGCTATGAAGCGTTTCCCATTGTGCTGTGGAGATCACTTGCCAATAATATAATATAAAATGAAGTTCTATTTTATTTCACCTGGACTTTTGTCTAGCATCATGTTAAAATATGAATATACGTAACTCTCTTATTACATGTCAATACTATTTTGTCACCAAACTTAGATTTTAGACAATGTAAGACTCTCTTTGATGTAATATTGTTCTAAAGGTGAATCTTGTTTGTTAATACTTCTTTCAACTTCAATAAAAATTTATTTACAAAAAAAAAAAAAAAACTAAATACTTACCTGTAAAATAAACCCTAATATAGCTACAATATAACTAATAGTTACATTGTAGCTATTTTAGCATTTATATTTATTTTACAGGCAACTTTGTATTTATTTTAACTAGGTACAATAGCTATTACATAGTTATTGACTAATTAATAGCTACCTAGTTAAAATAATTACAAAATTACCTGTAAAATAAATCCTAACCTAAGCTACTATTAAACCTAACACTACACTATCATTAAATAAATTAACTACAAGTACCTACAATTAAATACAATGAAATAAACTAAACTAAAGTACAAAAAAAACAAACACTAAATTACAAAAAATAAAAAAAATTACAAGAATTTTAAACTAATTACACCTAATCTAAGCCCCCTAATAAAATAACAAAGCCCCCCAAAATAAAAAAAATGCCCTACCCTATACTAAATTACAAAAGTAATCAGCTCTATTACCTTACCAGCCCTGAACAGGGCCTTTTGCGGGGCATGCCCCAAAGAAAACAGCTCTTTTGCCTGTAAAAAAAAACACAATACCCCCCCCCCCACATTACAACCCACCACCCACATACCCCTACTCTAACCCAAACCCCCCTTAAATAAACCTAACACTACCCCCCTGAAGATCTCTCTACCGTGTCTTCACCCAGCGGGCCGAAGTCTTCATCCAATCGGGCAGAAGAGGACATCCAGACCGGCAGAAGTCTTCATCCAAGCGGGGCAAGAAGAGGTCTTCCATCCATCAGAAGTCTTGATCCAGGCGGCATCTTCTCTGTTCATCCATCCGGAGCGGCAGCATTCTGAAGACATCCCACGCAGAGCATCCTCTTCTTTCTTGATCCGACGACTAGGTGACTGTACCTTTAAGTGACGTCATCCAAGATGGCGTCCCTTGAATTCCGATTGGCTGATAGGATTCTATCAGCCAATCGGAATTAAGGTAGGAAAAATCTGATTGGCTGATTCAATCAGCCAATCAGATTCAAGTTCAATCCGATTGGCTGATGGAATCAGCCAATCAGATTGACCTCGCATTCTATTGGCTGTTCCGATCAGCCAATAGAATGCGAGCTCAATCTGATTGGCTGATTGGATCAGCCAATCGGATTGAACTTGAATCTGATTGGCTGATTGAATCAGCCAATCAGATTTTTCCTACCTTAATTCCGATTGGCTGATAGAATCCTATCAGCCAATCGGAATTCAAGGGACGCCATCTTGGATGACGTCACTTAAAGGTACAGTCACCTAGTCGTCGGATCAAGAAAGAAGAGGATGCTCTGCGTGGGATGTCTTCAGGATGCTGCCGCTCCGCTCCGGATGGATGAACAGAGAAGATGCCGCCTGGATCAAGACTTCTGATGGATGGAAGACCTCTTCTTGCCCCGCTTGGATGAAGACTTCTGCCGGTCTGGATGTCCTCTTCTGCCCGATCGGATGAAGACTTTGGCCCGCTGGGTGAAGACACGGTAGAGAGATCTTCAGGGGGGTAGTGTTAGGTTTATTTAAGGGGGGTTTGGGTTAGAGTAGGGGTATGTGGGTGGTGGGTTGTAATGTGGGGGGGGGGGGTATTGTGTTTTTTTTTACAGGCAAAATAGCTGTTTTCTTTGGGGCATGCCCCCGCAAAAGGCCCTTTTAAGGGCTGGTAAGGTAATAGAGCTGATTACTTTTGTAATTTAGTATAGGGTAGGGCATTTTTTTATTTTGGGGGGCTTTGTTATTTTATTAGGGGGCTTAGATTAGGTGTAATTAGTTTAAAATTCTTGTAATTTAGTTTATTTTTTGTAATTTAGTGTTTGTTTTTTTTGTACTTTAGTTTAGTTTATTTCATTGTATTTAATTGTAGGTACTTGTAGTTAATTTATTTAATGATAGTGTAGTGTTAGGTTTAATAGTAACTTAGGTTAGGATTTATTTTACTGGTAATTTTGTAATTATTTTAACTAGGTAGCTATTAAACAGTAAATATCTATTTAATAGCTATTGTACCTAGTTAAAATAAATACAAAGTTGCCTGTAAAATAAATATAAATGCTAAAATAGCTACAATGTAACTATTAGTTATATTGTAGCTATATTAGGGTTTATTTTACAGGTAAGTATTTAGTTTTATATAGGATTAATTTATTTAGTTAATTTAATGACAGTGTAGTGTTAGGTGTAATTGTAACTTAGGTTAGGGTTTATTTTACAGGTAAATTTGTATTTATTTTAGCTAGGTAGTTATTAACTATTTAATAGCTATTGTACCTAGTTAAAATAAATACAAAGTTGCCTGTAAAATAAATATAAATCCTAAAATAGCTACAATGTAACTATTAGTTATATTGTAGCTATATTAATAGCTAGTAGGGGGCTTAGATTAGGTGTAATTAGTTTAAAATTATTGTAATATTTTATTATTTTTGCTAATTTAGTGTTTGTTTGTTTTTTTGTACTTTTCTGATGGATGGAAGACCTCTTCTTGCCCCGCTTGGATGAAGACTTCTGCCGGTCTGGATGTCCTCTTCTGCCCCATCGGATGAAGACTTCGGCCCGGCTGGGTGAACACGACTCAAGGTAGGGAGATCTTCAGGGGGGTAGTGTTAGGTTTATTTAAGGGGGGTTTGGGTTAGAGTAGGGGTATGTGGGTGGTGGGTTGTAATGTGGGGGGGGGATTGTGTTTTTTTTTTTACAGGCAAAAGAGCTGTTTTCTTTGGGGCATGCCCCGCAAAGGGCCCTGTTCAGGGCTGGTAAGGTAATAGAGCTGTTAACTTTTGTAATTTAGTATAGGGTAGGGCATTTTTTTTATTTTGGGGGGCTTTGTTATTTTATTAGGGGGCTTAGATTAGGTGTAATTAGTTTAAAATTCTTGTAATATTTTTTTATTTTTTGTAATTTAGTGTTTTTTTTTTTGTAATTTAGTGGGGGGGGTTTTGTACTTTAGTTTATTTAATTGTAGATAATTGTAGGTACTTGTAGTTAATTTATTTAATGACAGTGTAGTGTTAGGTTTAATTGTAACTTAGGTTAGGATTTATTTTACAGGTAATTTTGTAATTATTTAACTAGGTAGCTATTAAATAGTCAATATCTATTTAATAGCTATTGTACCTAGTTAAAATAAATACAAAGTTGCCTGTAAAATAAATATATATGCTAAAATAGCTACAATGTAACTATTAGTTATATTGCAGCTATATTAGGGTTTATTTTACAGGTAAGTATTTTGTTTTAAATATGATTCATTTATTTAGTTAATTTAATGATAGTGTAGTGTTAGGTGTAATTGTAACTTAGGTTAGGATTTATTTTACAGGTAAATTTGTATTTATTTTAGCTAGGTAGTTATTAAATAGTTATTAACTATTTAATAACTATTGTACCTAGTTAAAATAAATACAAAGTTGCCTGTAAAATAAAAATAAATGCTAAAATAGCTACAATGTAACTATTAGTTATATTGCAGCTATCTTAGGGTTTATTTTACAGGTAAGTCTTTAGTTTTATATAGGATTCATTTATTTAACTATAGTAAACTTATTTCGTTTTATTTAAATTATATTTAAGTTAGGGGGTGTTAGTGTTAGGGTTAGATTTAGGTTTAGGGGTTAATAACTTTATTATAGTAGCGGCGACGATGGGGGCGGGAGATTAGGGGTTAATAATTGTAGGTAGGTGGTGGCGATGTTAGGGAGGGCAGATTAGGGGGTTAATAAAATGTATTATAGTGTTTGCGAGGCGGGAGTGCGGCGGTTTAGGGGTTAATACATTTATTATAGTGGCGGCGATTTGCGGTCGGCAGATTAGGGGTTAATACTTGTAGTTAGATTGTGGCGACGTTGGGGGGAGGCAGATTAGGGGTTAATAACTATAATGTAGGGGTCGGCGGTGTTAGGGACAGCAGATTAGGGGTTAATAGTTATAATGTAGGCGGCGGCGATATCGGGTCGGCAGATTAGGGGTTAATACTTGTAGTTAGATTGCGGCGACGTTGGGGGAGGCAGATTAGGGGTTAATAACTATAATGTAGGGGTCGGCGGTGTTAGGGACAGCAGATTAGGGGTTAATAGCTATAATGTAGGCGGCGATATCCGATCGGCAGATTAGGGGTTAAATAATGTTATTATAGGGTTTGCGATGTGGGGGGGCCTCGGTTTAGTGGTTTATAGGTAGTTTATGGGTGTTAGTGACTTAGTGTACTAAATGGGTGTTAGTGTACTAAAAACATACCGAATTTCGGAACGGAATAGAATCGAATTCAGCCGAATCCGAATAAATCCGAAACGAATTTATTCGGATCCGAATAAATCCGAAACGAATTTATTCAAATTTTGCCGAATCAGATTCGATCCGAAACGAAATTCGAAAAGTCCGAATCGATCCGAACCGAAAACGAACCGAATTTTTTAGCGGTGCACATGTCTAGTGGAAACAAATTCAGACAATCACATTGCCTGATTTGGAAAGAATGTATTTGCATATTATGGTGGAAAATAAGTATTTGGTCAATATCAAAAGTTCATCTCAATACTTTGTTATATATCCTTTGTTGGCAATGACAGAGGTCAAACGTTTTCTGTAAGTCTTCACAAGGTTGTCACACACTGTTGCTGGTATGTTGGCCCATTCCTGCATGCAGATCTCCTCTAGTGCAGTGATGGTTTGGGGCTGTCATTGGGCAACACAGACTTTCAGCTCCCTCCAAAGGTTTTCTATGGGTTTGAGATCTGGAGACTGGCTAGGCCACTCCAGGACCTTGAAATGCTTCTTACAAGCCACTCCTTTGTTGCCCGGGCGGTGTGTTTGGGATCATTGTCATGCTGAAAGACCCAGCCACATTTCATCTTCAATGCCCTTGCTGATGGAAGGAGGTTTGCACTCAAAATCTCACCATACATGGCCCCATTCTTTTTTTCATGTACACGGATCAGTCGTCCTGTTCCCTTTGCAGAGAAACAGCCCCAAAGCATGATGTTGCCACCCCCATGCTTCACAGTAGGTATGGTGTTCTTTGGTTGCAACTCAGCATTCTCTCTCCTCCAAACATGACAAGTTGTGTTTCTACCAAACAGTTCTACTTTGGTTTCGTCTGACCATATGGCATTCTCCCAATCCACTTCTGGATCATCCAAATGCTCTCTAGCATACTTCAGACGGGCCCAGACATGTACTGCCTTAAGCATGGGGACACGTCTGGCACTGCAGGATCTGAGTCCCTGGAGGCGTAGTGTGTTACTGATGGTAGCCTTTGTTACGTTGGTCCCAGCTCTCTGCAGGTCATTCACTAGGTCTCCCTGTGTGGTTCTGGGATGTTTGCTCACCGTTCATGTGATCATTTTGACCCCATGGGGTGATATCTTGCGTGGAGCCCCAGATCGAGGGAGATTATCAGTGGTCTTGTATGTCTTCCATTTTCTAATTATTGCTCCCACAGTTGATTTCTTCACACCAAGCTGCTTGCCTATTGCAGATTCAGTCTTCCCAGCCTGGTGCAGGTCTACAATTTTGTTTCTGGTGTCCTTCGACAGCTCTTTGGTCTTCACGATAGTGGAATTTGGAGTGTGACTGTTTGAGGGTGTGCACAGGTGTCTTTTATACTGATAACAAGTTCAAACAGGTGCCATTAATACAGGTAATGAGTGGAGGACAGAGGAGCCTCTCAAAGAAGAAGCTACAGGTCTGTGAGAGCCAGAAATCTTGCTTGTTTGTAGGTGACCAAATACTTATTTTCCACCATAATATGAAAATAAATTCTTTCAAAATCAGACAATGTGATTGTCTGAATTTGTTTCCAGATTTTGTCTCTCATAGTTGAGGTATACCTATGATGAAAATTACAGGCCTCTCTCATCTTCTTAAGTGGGAGAACTTGCACAATTGGTGGCTGACTAAATACTTTTTTCCCCACTATATATATATATATATATATATATATATATATATATATATATATATATATATATATATATATATATATATATATATATATATATGTGTATATATATATATATATATATATATATATACAGGTATACCTAACTTTACAGCTCTTCGCTAATACAGTGTTTTGTGGAGCTGAAGTTCAACCTCCAAGGATTTTGAAATAGTGCTGTAATCATTGTGAGATTGCGGAAAAAGTGACTGGCACCATTTTGTTATGCTAAGTTCACTCTGTTTACAGCATTACAGTGCAATCTGTGTCTCAGTGCTATAGTCTGGCAAATTTTACTACAGTAATTATCACTATTTTACAGGTACAGTATTTATTAAATACTAAATGAATACTGTGATGTGCTAATGTTAAACTAAACATAGCACTATTGCACCCCTAATATATGTTAGTTAAAACATGTTTTCAAGTTTTTAAACACACTGGTAAGTGAAAGATAGCTAAAACTGCCTTGTTTTACTTTAAGGTGGTTTTCACTTTACAGTGGGGCTCTGGTCCCTAACCTGCTGTATGAGTGGGGTATACCTGTACATAAATATACAGGTTTAGACATTTATATGTATGTATCACAATGTTAAAGTCATTTGCCTGTTTATCTCATATCTTTGAGCACTTATAACTTTTTTTTGCAATTTAAAAACAAATATTTTTATTAGATGGTGTTATGAGTGTAAGTGCACTTTATAATGCATTTTATAATGTGTTTTGTGACACTTTTATGTTTCAAGATCACATATGAACAAACACACATTGCACACACCCTTAACAAAAAAACACCACCAACATACAACAGACATTAAAGGGACAGTTCACCCATCATTTACCCATTCTTAAAGGGACAGGTGCACAAACAATGCACACAGACATCTCACACCATGCACACAAAGTCTTAAAGTTACAGACACATAGATAATACAAATAAAATTTAAAGAGACAGATCAGTCCACACATATACCCAAACAAAGACTTAAAGGGCAAATCACAGCACAAAAAAACCAAACACACAAACACAGAAAATGCACAAATTAAATGGACAGTTTGTACCACACACAGACACAGAGGCCCCTATTTATGAAAGTCTGGCGGACCTGATCCGACAGTGCGGATCAGGTCCGCCAGACCTCGCTGAACACAGAGAGCAATACGCTCTCTGTATTCAGCATTGCACAAGCAGCTCACAAGAGCTGCTGGTTCAACGCTGCCCCCTGCAGACTTGCGGCCAATCGGCCGCCAGCAGGGGGGTGTCAATCAACCCGATCGTACTTGATCGGGTTGAATTACGGCGATGTCTTTGTGACCGCTGCTTCATAACTGCTGTTTCTCGCCAGAAACACGGGGCATCAAGCTCCATTCGGAGCTTGATAGATAGGCCCCAGAAAGTCTTAAAGGGTCAGGTCACAGAAGTCATGCCTTTAAGAGACAGCTTACGACATTCACACACACAAATGATGAGCTATCCTTCATCAAGCCTGTGTGTGCCATGAGTCATCCCTTTTAGGGTGTTTGTATGCATGTTAAAAACTGACCCCATAAAGAGACAATAAACACCTTGTAATTACAAGACAGTTCACTTGTGTTGCTATGAAAAAAATATATCAGTCAAGTCTTCCTGTTTTTAAAATAAATTAGCTTTTTTAAATTCTGAGGATTAGAAATGGCTCTGTTTCAGAGCTAAATTATATGAAAAGTTGTTTTATTATGCAAAACTAAACATTTTATACAAAGATCTCAAGATGTTTACTATTCCTTTAAGTTTGTATGCATTCTGTGGTTGCTGTGATCTGTCTGTCTTGTGTGTGTGTGCTGCACTTGTAGATTGAAGGTATCTGTGGGTGTGTTGTATATGTGCATATGTGCTTATGCCTGTTTCTTAAAGGGAGATTCCAGACAAAATTGGAATACACATGGATACATTTTAGTTTTGAATAGAAACATTTTTGTAACATACATGCATTAGCAAAAATGCTTCTAGTAAAAGTTATTGCTGTTTCCAAAGTGTATTTAAGTATGAATCGTGCACCAGCATTTTGAACACAGCACTTGCTCAGAGAGCCTAAGGTGTTTGTACCTTCTGGTAATGACTCAGTTTGATAATTGCTGACATGATACAAGCCCCACTAATATTCTGAGCAGCTGCAGTATTTAAAATAATGGTACATGGGGAATATCTTGTTAGGCTTCACATGCACTTGCAGAGAAGAATGATAACTCTAAAACAGTGATAACTTTTACTAGAAGCATTTTTGCCAATACATGTATATTGCCAATATGTTTTCTATATGTAATTCATCTATGTGCATTTATATTTTGACAAGAATGTCCCTTTAACTGTTTGCATGGTGTGTGCTGTTCCTTTTAGTCTGTATGCATTGTGTGAGTGTTTGTGCGTACTGTGATCTGTACATTTATTTACCTTATTATTTGGGTCACATATAGGAATAGCAGATTAATAAATAAGGGGGGTTATGAATGTGGGAAGTAGTTTTCGGGAAATGTAGAGCATGGTAGAAATATTAAACAAATACAGGGAGAAGAGAAGATTGAAACAGATAATGGAAGATTGAGGAGGATGTTAGTGTATTATTTCATATTTTCATTTGTGTACAGAACAATAGAACAGACACAGAGAGAGCAGCAGAGAAATAGAAAGGGGACAGAGAGAGATATGCGGGCTTAGGAATATAGGCATAGAGAAACAGACAGAAAAAGACACAGAGATAAAGAGACAAAGAGATAAAGAAAGTGGGGGAGAAAGGCAGACAGTCAGAAGAGGGAGAGCAATGCAAACAAAAAACACAAATCCAGCGAGCTCATATCCAAAAAATGAGGATTTAATGCATGAGGTACACACAAAACAAACAAAATATATAAGTGGTAAAAATATTAAGAAATAATGAGCAAAACACTATGGCTCAAAGCTCCTGTCGGTCTTACGCGTTTCGGCTGTAAGAAAAAGCCTTAATCATAGACCATACTACAATATCCGGCACTCACCCTTTTAAAGCCATCAAGGCTCCATAAGGATTAGCAGCTGGGAGTAATAGCGTATCAATAGACCACTGAGAGATCTGTCATATGACACCAACATATGATTAGAGATTAACTATTCTTATGATTATATAAGGAAAAATAAATAAAAACATAATTCACAGAGAAAGAAGAAAAAAGACACCATTTGAATCCCTATATAAGCAATAGACTGTAATCCTGTAGGGAGCCAATCATAATCCCCAGGATAGAAAATAACAATCCAAATTTTATAAATGCAAATTAAGTCTACTATAATAAGCTATAACAATAGGGAATTAGTGAATTTATAGTACTCTGCATATGATCCACAACGGTTGGTAATGAGGAACTCTACTAAGTAAAAAGAAACCCTAATAAAAAAAAAAATTGTTATTGTATGATATAAATTGTATGTTTTTAGATATCTACAATTAGGAGAGTGCATGCCCTGATATATTCCAAACACACATATAAATTATATGATACCCAACATTCCTGTTGGATTGGTGTAGGTGGCCCTCTAAACAAAATATATGATCAGAAATTGCACTATCCAAATATAGTTTGTTTAGAGTTTCCAGTGATTAATGATATCACCAGATACATTAAAGCCTTGTGGACGTCTAGCCCGCAGAGTAAATATCCAAAAGGCTTCTCTGTGAAAAAGCTTTAAGTTTTTAGCTCCTCCCCTTGGGGCATTCATAATAGTTTCAATCACCTGCCATTTAAATGTTTTAAATATTTTATTGTGGACCGTTAGGAAGTGATGTACCAAGTCAGAGACATCAATATCTTTATCAATATTAGTAAGATGTTCTCTGATTCATGACCTCACCTCACGTGTGGTACATCCTACATACTGCTTATTGCAGTCAGTACATTTCTATCAAGTAGATAACAGTCAGAAGAGGGTGGCAGGCAGAAAAAGACAAAAAACAGAGAATTAAAGTGATGCTAAAACTACTGTAAGTCTTGAAGACATATAGGGGCCGAATTATCCATTGTGCGAGTGGACATGATCCGATATTGCGTATCATGTCCGCTGCACATCGATAAATGTGCTCTCGTCATTTATCATTGCCCAGCAGTTCACCCGCTAGCAGGGGGTGTCAATCAACCCGATCGCCAGAAACACGGGGGAATCAAGCTCCATACGGAGCTTGATAAATATGCCCTTAAATATGAAATCCTTGTATAAAAAAGGGATATTTGTAGCTGCACTTCACAGTACAAATGCACCTGAAAGAGTTAAAAAGTTTCTGTCATTTATTATACTCAGCCCCCACACACACTGCCAGCCCACTGTAAAGATCTTTTTTTTCAAGCCCGGCCTGATTCTTGTCGTATGACTTTCTCAAATATTGGATGAGCCGTGAATACGTCACCGCTTGACAGTGAGCCGGCAGTGGTGGGTAAACAATGGAAATGGAGGGTCTGATTCTAAACAATTATCTGGGCTGGTGAGATTCTATAAGAATGCTCAACAGTACTTCTAAACTATAAGATCCCTGGTGGAATTCAATAAAGCTAAAACAGTATACTGCATTTTTGTATGTGAAGAAGATGCATACATTACAAAAGTGCACAATGAAAATAGTCATTTAAAAATCACACAAAACAAACAATTGAAGCACTTACACAAAAATATGCAGGAGAAAATTATATTGTTAAGGTACATCAAAAATTTTAACAAATTTGTTCTCCAAAAATCTTATTTTACCAAAACATGAAATTTGTATGTAAATTACACAGAAATAAATTGTACTAAGTATACACAGCTTAAATTGTAATTTAAGTACACTGGAAGTGCAAGAAAGAAACTCTTACTTAAAAGTACAAAATACAAAACATAATAGTTTTTTCGTTAAATGGGCTGTACTTGGGGCGTTCCATGGGCGTATCAGAAATTTCCTCTCAAATCCCAGGGTAATTATAAAAACATTTTTGCACTACAGTTCTCACTGTTTTTACTCACCAGTTAAAAGGTGGCAAGCTTTTATCAAAATACTAAAAAAACAAATTACTCTGGAAGGTAAATCTATGCATACGAAAAATAACATTTAAAGTACAGTGCACTATAAACAGCGTAATTTGTTTTCTATTAGGCAGAATATTCAAGTTTAAAAACACCCCTGTGTGTGATGAGATTGGGAGTTTGACGTCACCGGAAGGGGACGTGGCCTGTTGCCATTTTAGTCTATGTCGCAGTTACCAAGCCAGATGTGTTGTGCAGTCTGTAACTTCTATACTCTGCAATATGAGAGACATAGGCAGGCAAAAAATAAGACAGGCAGAAACAGACATGCAGACTATTAATTTCTTTTAATCTTGTTTTTAAATAAATTATTATATCTTATTTCATTTTAAAAAAGTATAATACATTTGTCACTTTTTTTGAACTAGAATTGTTTCCTTGGGAATAAAAAAATATGAAACATTTGAGTACATATTTATTCTTCTAAGTTTAAATGTAGAAATGGAAGTCACAAAAACAGAAAAAAACAGTAGCTAAAGACTACAACACAAAAGATTTTGAACTGAATAAATGTAGTATTTTAACATAATTATAATTGTTTTCATATAACAGTAAGGAAATTGAAATGGCAAAAACTTTAATTCATATAAAAGTTAAAGTTCCAAATCAAACATTAAAAAGCATGAAAATTGCAGAACATTTTGAACTTAAACTTCCTGCATCAGGAAACAGTTAAATCCCAATCTTTTTTTTTTTTTTTTATTGAACGTCAATTGATAATACATGATAATCCATTCACAAGATATACACACTTTTCAGAGTACATGACATTCCTATTTTTCCTTTTCTTTCCCCCTCCCCCATAACCCTTCTAGTTTGTAAAACGAAACTTGATTCATATTTGTATTTATTACACTGAAAAAAAAAAAAGGAAGAGGTTTCCGCTTCTTGGCTCCTCTCCTACCCCATCAATCTGTATAAACAACACTACAGTGTATAATTAATCTTTATACAATGATGGTCCATTCACCTCGAAGGTGAGCATTTAAAATGTATTCTATTTGTAGGAAAGGGAATAGAATTTGTTTTTGTTTTGGTAAATCTAAGGTTTTAATATAGCCTTCCCATTTTTTAAAGAAAACTGACAGACGTTGTGTTGTATCCAATTGAGCATCATACTGTTCCATGAGTAAGTGTAGCCACAATTTATGAATGAGATGTCTTACCATGGGACATTTCTTCTCTATCCATAATGACAGAACACAATTTCTGGCTAATAGGATAATCAAAGCTAAAATAGAACATTGCTTGTTTTAGGCTATTATCCCATTCTAAAAGACATATTGTCTCCAAACTAATGATGAGTCTAAGATCAAAGGTTGCTAATAGCCAGTGTTGTAGCTTGCCCCAAAAATTCCTAATACGAGGACAGTAAAAAAATGATGATAAAGATCTGGGGCGTGTATTGAGCATTTGACACATTGATTACCAATCAATGGGTTCCAATGTGAGATGCGTTTAGGGGCAAGATAGTCTTGATGTAGCATACGCACCCGGGATGCATGCGCACCATGTTATTTTTCGTTAAATCCCAATCTTAATCACGTGATTGATGATAGAAATCTTATTTAATAAGATGACATTACTATCACTTGCAACTATAAAATAAATCAAACATTTTAACTATGAGATTGCTAAATGCCATGTAACATGTAGATGTTGCAATTATGATTTCCCATTTTCTCATGTTTCCTGCAAACGTAATTTGCTGTACACAATATCCCGTATATGTATATTAAATACATAACACATGTAAATATCTGTACTGCCCATTACTAAGGGACTATACAATAGAGATTGATATAGGATTTATTAATCTAGACCATATTTTCATATATACATCTAAAATGGCTTTCATATGTGTCTAGTTTAGTTATTTTAAAGTTGTTTTTATAAAGGTTCAGTGTTTCACCAAAGAAAAAATGTGCTCATTAAGCAGGAAAGAGCCATGTCCTTCCTGCTTTCTCACTGATAGAAATTCCTTTTAGTTCTTCCAGAGATAGCTGGGATGAGGTTTGCAAGGGAAATGCATGTGTACACACAAATAAAAAATAGTCGTTGCATTTTTAAAGATGTTTGTGAAACATCTTGAAGCAGGGATAAGCCCAATACTTAATTGTATACCACCCAAAAGTATGTGCAATCTGTTTATCTACATTGGTGTCTAGATGTCTATCAATTTTTGGTCAGTAGGCCAGATTCTTTGCAGAATGCTAACTGTTCAAGATTTTGAGGGCCTACTTATCAAGCCGTCAACTTACTTGCATTCGATAGCACCAATACGCTCGCCTGACATCGCCTAACATCGCGACCGTGGACCTGAATACACTCTCCATATTTAACAAAAAAGCTGTCAAAAAGCCGCGCACCAAGTACGGGGCAATGAGCAGCCGACTGTTGTTAACTAACAGTCATTGATCTCGCTGCTCTTCGGCTTTTTCACAGCTTAATTTGTATACTGTCACTAACACAAGCCACTATACTAAACTGTTTAACCCCCTATCCCGCCGGCAACTCTAATACCCCACCGCAACACTAATAAATGTATTAAACCTTTATCTCGCCACTCCAGGACCCACGCAAATAGACTTATTACCCCCTATTCCGCCACTCCCGGACCCCACCGTAACTCTAATAAAGTTATTAACCCCTATTCCGCTGCTCCCGGACCCCACCGCAAACTCTAATAAAGTTATTAAATCCCTATCCCGCCGCTCCCAGAGCCTGCCACAACTAACTAACGGCTAGATTTAGAGTTGGGCGGTAGCCGTCAAAACCAGCGTTAGAGGCTCCTAACGCTGGTTTATTACCGCCCCGCTGGTATTTGGAGTCAGTCAGGAAAGGGTCTAACGCTCACTTTGCAGCCGCGACTTTTCCATACCGCAGATCCCCCTAGGCCATTTGCGTATCCTATATTTTCAATGGATCTTTCTAACGCCGGGTATTTAGAGTCGTGGCTGAAGTGAGCGTTAGAAATCTAATGACAAATCTCCAGCCGCAGAAAAAAGTCAGTAGTTAAGAGCTTTCCTGGGCTAACGCCGGTTTATAAAGCTCTTAACTACAGTGCTCTAAAGTACACTAACCACCCATAACTACCTATGTACCCCTAAACCGAGGTACCCCCACATCGCCGCCACTCTATTAAAAATGTTTAACCCCTAATCTGCCGCTCTGTACACCGCCGCCAGCTACGTTATCCCTATATACCCCTAATCTGCTGCCCCTAACATCGCCGACCACTATGTTATATTATTAACCCCTAATCTGCCGCCCCCGCTATCGCTGACACCTGCATATTATTATTAACTTTAATCTGCCGCTCCGTACACCGCAGCAACCTTTACATTATACCTATGTACCCCCTAATCTGCCTCCCCTAACACCGCCGACCCCTATTTATATTTATTAACCCCTAATCTGCCCCCCACAATGTACACCTCCACCTACCTACAATAATTAACCCCTAATCTGCCGACCGGATCTCACCGCTACTATAATAAATGTATTAACCCCTAAAGCTAAGTCTAACTTTAACCCTAACCACCCCCTAATCAGATTGGAGCTCGCAGTTCTATTGGCTGATCGGAACAGCCAATAGAATCGCGAGCTCAATCTGATTGGCTGATTGGATCAGCCAATCGGATTTGAACTTGAATCTGATTGGCTGATTCCATCAGCCAATCAGAATTTTCCTACCTTAATCCCGATTGGCTGATAGAATCCTATCAGCCAATCAGAATTCGAGGGACGCCATCTTGGATGACGTCCCTTAAAGGAACCGTCATTCGTCGGGAAGTCGTCGGTGAAGATGGATGTTCCGCGTCGGCGGGATGAACATGGATCCGGAAGAAAGAAAATTGAAGATGCCGCTTGATAGAAGACTTCAGCCGGATCATGGACCTCTTCAGCTCCCGCTTGGATGAAGACTTCAGTCGGATCATGGACATCTTCAGCCCCCCACTTGGGCTTGGATCAGGACATCGGAGGAGCTCTTCTGGATCGATCGGTGAACCCGGCGTGGTGAAGATAAGGTAGGAAGATCTTCAGGGGCTTAGTGTTAGGTTTATTTAAGGGGGGTTTGGGTTAGATTAGGGGTATGTGGGTGGTGGGTTGTAATGTTGGGGGGGTATTGTATGTTTTTTTTTACAGGCAAAAGAGCTGAATTCTTTGGGGCATGCCCCGCAAGGGGCCCTTTTCAGGGCTGGTAAGGTAAAAGAGCTTTGAACTTTTTTAATTTAGAATAGGGTAGGGCATTTTTTTTATTTTGGGGGGCTTTGTTATTTTTATTAGGGGGCTTAGAGTAGGTGTAATTAGTTTAAAATTGTTGTAATATTTTTTTAATGTTTGTAAATATTTTTTTATTTTTTTTAACTTAGTTCTTTTTTATTTTTTGTACTTTAGTTAGTTTATTTCATTGTATTTAGTTGTAGGTATTGTATTTAATTAATTATTGATAGTTTAGTGTTAGGTTTAATTGTAGATTAATTGTAGGTATTGTATTTAATTCATTTATTGATAGTGTAGTGTTAGGTTTTAATTGTAGATAATTGTAGGTATTGTATTTAATTAATTTATTGATAGCGTAGTGTTTAGGTTTAATTGTAACTTAGGTTAGATTTATTTTACAGGTAATTTTGTAATTATTTTAACTAGGTAACTATTAAATAGTTATTAACTATTTAATAGCTATTGTACCTGGTTAATATAATTACAAAGTTGCCTGTAAAATAAATATTAACCCTAATATAGCTACAATATAAATTATAATTATATTGTAGCTATTTTAGGATTAATATTTATTTTACAGATTGTTAGATTAAAATTATATTTAATTTACGGGGGTGTTAGGGTTAGAGTTAGACTTAGCTTTAGGGGTTAATACATTTATTATAGTAGCAGTGAGATCCGAGTCGGCAGATTAGGGGTTAATTATTGTAGGTAGGTGGAGGCGACATTGTGGGGGGCAGATTAGGGGTTAATAAATATAATATAGGGGTCGGCGATGTTAGGGGCAGCAGATTAGGGGTTCATAGGTATAATGTAGGTTGCGGCGGTGTACGGAGCGGCAGATTAGGCGTTAATAATAATATGCAGGGGTCAGCGATAGCGGGGGCGGCAGATTAGGGGTTAATAAATATAACATAGTGGTCGGCGATGTAGGGGCAGCAGATTAGGGGTACATAGGGATAACGTAGCTGACAGCGGTGTACGGAGCGGCAGATTAGGGGTTAATAATAATATGCAGGGGTCAGCGATAGCGGGGGCGGTAGATTAGGGGTTAATAAGTGTAAGATTAGGGGTGTTTAGACTCGGGGGTACATGTTAGAGTGTTAGGTGCCAGACATAGGAAGTGTTTCCCCATAGGAAACAATGGGGATTCGCTTAGGAGCTGAACGCTGCTTTTTTGCAGGGTGTTAGTTTTTTTTTTCAGCTCAGACAGCCCCATTGTTTCCTATGGGGAAATCGTGCATCGAGCACGTTTTTGAAGCTGGGCCGCGTCCGTAAGCACCGCTGGTATCTAGAGTTGCAGTGGCGGTAAAATTATGCCCCTACGCTCCCTTTTTGGGCCTAACGCAGCCCTTCTTTGAACTCTAAATACCAGCGGAATTTAAAAGGTGCGGGGAGAAAAAAAGCCTGCTAGCTAACGCACCCCTTGGCCGCAGAACTCTAAATCTAGCCGTAATGTATTAACCCCTAAAACTCTGGCCTCCCAGATCACTACCGCTTATTAAACCCTATTAACCACTAAACCGCCAGCCCCCCACATTGCCATAAACTAAATTAACCTATTAACCCCTAAACCTAACAACCCCTTAACTTAATATTAACTTAATTTAAAACTTACCTTTAGATTTAAAATTAAACTATATTAAAACTACATTAAACTATATTAAACTAATAATTAATCTACCCTAACTATTATCCTACAATTACATTAAACTATATTAAAGTAATAATTAATCTACCCTAGCTTGTATACTAAATTACATTAAACTATATTAAACTAATAATTAATCTACCCTAACTGTTATCTTAAAATTACAATAAACTATATTAAACTAATAATTAATCTACCTTAACTGTTATACTAAAATTACATTAAACTACAAATTAAATTAACTATACTATATGTATTAACCCCTAAAAACTCTGGCCTCCCAGATCACTACGCTTATTAAACCTATTAACCACTAAACGCCCAGCCCCCCACATTGCCATAACCTAAATTAACCCTATTAACCCCCTAAACCTAACAACCCCTTAACTTAAATTAACTTAATTTAAACTTACCTTTAGATTTAAATTAAACTATATTAAACTACATTAAACTATATTAAACTAATAATTAATCTACCCTAACTATTATCCTACAATTACATTAAACTATATTAAAGTAATAATTAATCTACCCTAGCTTGTATACTAAAATTACATTAAACTATATTAAACTAATAATTAATCTACCCTAACTGTTATCTTAAAATTACAATAAACTATATTAAACTAATAATTAATCTACCTTAACTGTTACTACTAAAATTACATTAAACTACAAATTAAATTAAACTATACTATATATTTAAAACACCTAACCCTACTCAAATAATTTAAAGGGACATAATACTCATATGCTAAATCACTTGAAACTGATGCAGTATAACTGTAAAAAGCTGACAGGAAAATATCACCTAAGCATCTCTATGTAAAAAAAGGAAGATATTTTACCTCACAATCTCCTCAGCTCAGCAGAGTAAGTTCTGTGTAAAAAAGTTATACTTCACCTGCTCCCAGCTGAAGGTAAAAAAAAAAAAAAAATGAAGAAATGCAACAGCAACCAATCAGGCATCTGCAGTGCTGAGGTCATGAACTCTTACTGTGATCTCATGAGATTTGAGTAACTCTCATGAGATTTCATAGTAAGCTTCCTTTACCTGATTGGTGAAATAATATTAGAGTTCACGAGGCTCATCCCCTAAGCTGTCCTAGGACAGACACACTAAATGCTGCTTAGAAATCCTTTACAATGGGAGGTGGCTACTGAGGAACTTTTGAGGTAACAATATCTTTCTTTTTTACATAGGACATGTTCAGGAGATATTTTCTAGTCAGCTTTTTACAGCTATGCTGCATCACTTTCAAGTGTTTAAACATTTGGGTATTATGGGCCCTTTAAAATCTACAATTAAAAATTACAAAATTAGAAACAAATAACAACTAAGTTATAAAAAATAACAAACACTAAGTTACAAAAAAATAAACACTAAGTTACACAAAATAAAAAATAAATTATCAAATATTTAAACTAATTTCACCTAATCTAAGAGCCCTATGAAAATAAAAAATCCCCCCCCAAAATAAAAAAACTACAATAAACTACCAATGGCCCTTAAAAGGGCCTTTTGCATGACATTGCCCCAAAGAAAATCAGCTCTTTTACCTGTAAATAAAAATACAAATACCCCCCCAACAATAAAACCCACCACCCACACAACCAACCCCCAAATAAAAACTAATAAAAACCTAAGCTCCCCATTGCCCTGAAAAGGGGCGTTTGTATGAGCATTGCCCTTAAAAAGGGCATTTAGCTCTTTTTCAAAAGCCCAAACCTTATCTAAAAATAAAACCCACCCAATAAACCTTTAAAAAATCCTAACACTAATCCCTGAAGATCCACTTACATCCATCGACATCTATCCTCAACGAAGCGGCAGAAGTCCTCATCGAAGCTGGCAAAAGTCTTCATCCAAGCGGCCAAAGTCTTCATCCCAAGCCCGCAGAAGTCTTCACCCAGATGGCATCTTCTATCTTTATCCATGCAGCGTGGAGCGGCTCCATCGTCAAGACATCCGATGTACGGAATAAAGGTTCCTTTAAATTACGTCATCCAAGATGGCGTCCCTTAGATTCCGATTGGCTGATAGAATTGGATGACGTCATTTAAATGAACCTTCATCCGAAAGAAGACGTCGTAAGAAGAGGATGCTCCGCGTCGGATGTCTTAAAGATGGAGCCGCTCTGCGCTGGATGGATGAAGATAGAAGATGCTGTCTTGGCTGCTTGGATGAAGACTTCTGCCAGCTTCCGATGAGGACTTCTGCCGCTTCATTGAGGATGGATATCAGCTTTTCAGAAACTGTAAGTGGATCTTCGAGGGGTTAGTATTAGGAACTTTTTAAGGGTTTATTGGGTGGGTTTTTATTTTTAGATTAGGGTTTGGGCTTTTGAAAAAGAGATAAATGCCCTTTTAAGGGCAATGATCATACAATGCCCTTTTTAGGCAATGGGGAGCTTAGTTTTTTTAGTTAGGTTTTAATTTGGGGGGGTTGGTTGTGTGGGTGGTGAGTTTTACTGTTGGGCGGTATTTGTATTTTTTTTTACAGGTAAAAAGAGCTGATTTCTTTGGGGCAATGCCCTGCAAAAGGCCCTTTTAAGGGCCATTGGTAATTTATTGTAGTTTTTTTTTTTTTTTATTATTTTGGGTGGACTTTTTTATATTAGATTAGGTCAATTAGTTTAAATATTTGATTATTTATGTTTTATTTTGTGTAACTTAGTGTTTATTTTTTTTTGTAACTTAGTGTTTGTTATTTTTTTTTAACTTAGTTGTTAGTTTTTTGTAACTTTGTAATTTTTAATTGTAGATTTAAATTATTGAGTAGGGTTAGGTGTTTAAATATATAATATAGTTAATTTAATTTGTAGTTTAATGTAATTTTAGTATAACAGTTAGGATAGATTAATTAATAGTTTAATATAGTTTAATGTAATTTTAGTATAACAGTGTAGGGTAGATTAATTATTAGTTTAATATAGTTTAATGTAATTTTAGTTTACCAGTTAGGGAAGATTAATTATTAATTTAATATAGTTTAAAGTAAATTTAGTATAACAGTTAGGGTAGATTAATTATTAGTTTAATATAGTTTAATGTAATTGTAGGATAATAGTTAGGGTAGATTAATTATTAGTTTAATATAGTTTAATGAAGTTTAATATAGTTTAATTTAAATCTAAAGGTAAGTTTAAATCTATTATAAGATAGGTATGAGTTATTATTTAATGTAAAGTTAAGGGGTTGTTAGGTTTAGGGGTTAATAGGTTAATTTAGTTTATGGCGATGTGGGGGGGGCTGGCGGTTTAGGGGTTAATAGGTTTAGTAAGTGCTAGTGATGTGGGAGGCCAGGGGTTTAGGGGTTAATACATTTATTTAGTTGTGGTGGGCTCCAGGAGCGGCGGGATAGGGGTAATAACTTTTTTAGGTGGCAGCGGGGTCCAGGAGTGGCGGAACAGGGGTTAATAATTTTATGTAGGTGGTGGCGGTGTCGGGGGAGCAGATTAGGGCTTAATAAGTATAATGAAGGTGGCGGCAATGTAGGGGGCAGCAGATTAGGGTTGCGTTTGGAACATCTGTAATGACATAAGCATCGATCTGTGTCGTACTGAGACCGGCAGATCGTATGTAATGTCACAGATTTCAACTTTTGCCGGTCTGTAGGCTTTGATAAATAAGGGGAATCAGGCTCTCCACAATAACGCTTGCTAAATTCCAGCGTATTTGCGGTTGACGACTTGATAAATATTCCTTAATGTATTTTCCTGCAGATTCAACCCTACCAGTTTCTTCCCAAAGTACATGGTGACCTGTTTTGCTTTAACCCCTTAATGACCGAGGACGTGGCAGAGGTACGTCCTCAGAAAAAAGGCAGTAACGCCTGAAGGACGTACCCTGCACGTCCTTGGTGTGGAAAGCAGCTGGAAGCGATCCTGCTCGCTTCCAGCTGCTTTCCGGTTATTGCAGTGATGCCTCGATATGGAGGCATCCTGCAATAACCTTAGATGGCCATCCGATGCAGAGAGAGCCACTCTGTGGCCCTCTCTGCACCGGACATCGATGGCCGTTATCGTTGGTGGGTGGGTGCCGGTGTGGGAGGTGGGTGGCGGCCATCGATGGCCCTGGTCCTGTGGAGGGGGCGGGATCGTGGGCGTGGAAGCCCGGGCGCGCGGGGAGCGCCACGTGCACGAGGGGGGGCGCGCGCGGGCGCGCGCCGGGGCAGGGACCGGGTGGGGACCGCTGCACTACAGAAAAAAATGTGTCCCAAAAATAAAAGTGGGACCAGTAATTTTTTTTAAAAAAACCTTAGGCGTTATTTAGGTGGTGGGGGTTGGTCCGTGGTGGGGGGGGGGGGGGGGAAGCTACACTACAGAAAAAAAAATAAAAAAAATAAATAAATAAACATTTGATTGTGCAAACTGGGTACTGGCAGGACAGCTGCCAGTACCCAAGATGGCCCCCAATAAGGCAGAGGGGAGGCTTAGAGAGCTGTTTTGGGGGGGATCAGGGAGGTTGGGGGCTCCTAAACACAGCATATGTAACTATGCTTTTTTTTTTTTTCTTTAAAAAAAACAAAAATCTTTTATTTTAGTACTGGCAGACTTTCTGCCAGTACTTAAGATGGCGGGGACAATAGTGGGGTGGGGGGGAGGGAAGGGAGCTGTTTGGGAGGGATCAGGGGGTGGGATGTGTCAGCTGGGAGGCTGAACTCTACACTAAAGCTAAAATTAACCCTGCAAGCTCCCTACACACTACCTAATTAACCCCTTCACTGCTAGCCATAATACACGTGTGATGCGCAGCAGCATTTAGCGACTTTCTAATTACCAAAAAGCAACGCCAAAGTCATATATGTCTGCTATTTCTGAACCAAAGGGCATCCCAGAGAAGCATTTACAACCATTTGTGCCATAATTGCACAAGCTGTTTGTAAATAATTTCAGTGAGAAACCTAAAATTGTGAAAAAATTAACGTTTTTTTTAATTTGATCGCATTTGGCGGTGAAATGGTGGCATGAAATATACCAAAATGGGCCTAGATCAATACTTGGGGTTGTCTACTACACTACACTAAAGCTAAAATTAACCCTAGAAGCTCCCTACATGCTCACTAATTAACCCCTTCACTGCTGGGCATAATACACGTATTTTGCGCAGGGGCATTTAGCAGCCTTCTAATTACCAAAAAGCAAAGCCAAAGTCATATATGTCTGCTATTTCTGAACAAAGGGTCCCAGAGAAGCATTTACAACCATTTATGCTATAATTGCATAAGTTGTTTGTAATAATTTCAGTGAGAAACCTAAAGTTTGTGAAAATATTTGTGAAAAAGTGAACAATTTTTTTTATTTGATCGCATTTGGCGGTGAAATGGTGGCATGAAATATACCAAAATGGGCCTAGATCAATACTTTGGGATGTCTTCTAAAAAAAAATATATACATGTCAATGGATATTCAGGGATTCCTGAAAGATATTAGTGTTCCAATGTAACAAGCGCTAATTTTGAAAAAAAGTGGTTTGGAATAGCAAAGTGCTACTTGTATTTAAGGCCCTATAACTTGCAAAAAAAGCAAAGAACATGTAAACATTGGGTATTTCTAAACTCAGGACAAAATTTAGAAACTATTTAGCATGGGTTGTTTTTTGGTGGTTGTAGATGTGTAACAGATTTTGGGGGTCAAAGTTAGAAAAAATGTGTTTTTTTTTCCATTTTTTCCTCATATTTTATTAATGTTTTTTTATAGTAAATTATAAGATATGATGAAAATTATTGTATCTTTTGAAAGTCAATTTAATGGCGAGAAAAACGGTATATAATATGTGTGGGTACAGTAAATGAGGAAGAGGAAAATTACAGCTAAACACAAACACTGCAAAAATGTAAAAATAAGCCCTTGGTCCCAAACGGACAGAAAATAGAAAAGTGCTGCGGTCATTAAGGGGTTAAATGTTACTATGCCCTCATGCTTCCTGCTTTCTCTGCCGTGTTACTTGTTTCACATTTACTTGGTATACGTGTCAAATGGTAAAAATAAAATGACTGAGATGCCTTGTGACGATAATTGTATGTTAAGGTCACATTATAATTCGCCTAGATTTAGAGTTTTGTCGGTAAAACGCGTAGTCAACACTGCTTTTTTTCCCAGCACACCTTAAGACAACGCTGGTATTTAGATTTGTCTGAGTGGCTGCGTTAGGCTCAGAAAAGTGAGCGTTGAGCATAATTTAGCTTCCACTTCAACCCTCAATACCAATGCCTACGGTAAGCGGTAAGATGGAAAAACGTGCTCGTGCACAATATCCCCATAGGAAACAATGGGGCTGAGCTGACTGAAAAAAAAACCTAACACCCTGCAAAAAAGCAGCGTTCAGCTCCCTAACGCAGCCCCATTGTTTCCTATGGGGGAAACACTCTCTAAGTCTGCACCTAACACCCTAAAATGAACCCCGAGTCTAAACACCCCTAATCTTACACTTATTAACCCCTAATCTGCCACCCCCGCTATCGCTGACACCTGCATTATACTATTAACCCCTAATCTGCCGCTCCGGACACCGCCGCAACCTACATTATAGCTATGAACCCCTAATCTGCTGCCCCTAACGCCGCCGACAACCTATATTATATTTATTAACCCACCTAATCTGCCCCCCCCAACGTCGCCGCTACCTAACTACAATTATTAACCCCTAATCTGCCGAACGGACCTCGTCGCCACTATACATAAATGTATTAACCCTAAACCGCTTGCACTCCCCGCCTCACAAACACTATAATAAATTGTATTAACCCCTAATCTGCCCCCTCCTAACATCGCCGCCACCTACCTATAATTATTAACCCCTAATCTCCCACCCACAACGTCGCCGCTACTATAATAAATGTATTAACCCCCTAAACCTAAGTCTAACTCTAACCCTAACACCCCCCTAACATAAATATAATTTAAATAAACGAAATAATATTCCTATGATTAAATAAATTAATCATATTTAAAAATAAATACTTACCTATAAAATAAACCATAAGAAAGCTACAATATAACTAATAGTTACATTGTATCTATTATAGGATTTATATTTATTTTACAGGCAACTTTGTATTTAGTTTAACTAGGTAAAATAGCTATTAAATAGTTATTAACTATTTAATAGCTACCTAGTTAAAATAATTACAAAATTACCTGTAAAATAAATCCTAACCTAAGTTACAATTAAACCTAACACTACCACTATCATTAAATAATTAAATAAATTAACTACAATTAAATACAATTACATTTAATAAATATGCTAACTTATAATACAAAAAAACCAACAAAACACCTAAATTACAGAAAATAAAAAGATATTACAAGAAGTTTAAACTAATTACACCTAATCTAAGCCCCCTAATAAAATAATAAAGCCCCCCAATAAAAAAATGCCCTACCCTATTCTAAATTACAAAGTAATCAGCTCTTTTACCAGCCCTTAAAAGGGCTTTTTGTGGGGCATTGCCCCAAAGTAATCAGCCCCCCCCAACATTAAAACCCACCACCCACATACCCCTACTCTAACCCACCCAATCCCCCCCTAAAAAAACCTAACACTAACCTCCTGAAGATCTCCCTACCTTGAGTCGTCATCACTCAGCCGAGCCAAATTCTTCATCCAATCCGGGCGATGTGGACTCCATCCGGCGAAGTCTTGATTCCAAGCGGCAAAGAAGAGGTCCTCCATCCGGGGGATGTCTTCCTCCAAGTGGCATCTTCTATTTTCTTTCTTCCGGCTCCATCTTCAGGACCGCCGACACGGAACATCCCACCTTCCCCGACGGACTAACGACGAATGACGGTTCCTTTAAGGGACGTCATCCAAGATGGCGTCCCTTGAATTCCAATTGGTTGATAGGATTCTATCAGCCAATTGGAATTAAGGTAGGAAAAATCTGATTGGCTGATTCAATCAGCCAAACAGATTGAAGTTCAATCTGATTGGCTGATCCAATCAGCCAATCGGATTGAGCTCGCATTCTATTGGCTGTTCCAATCAGCCAATAGAATGCGAGCTCAATCCGATTGGCTGATTGAATCAGCCAATCAGATTTTTCCTACCTTTATTCTGATTGGCTGATAGAATCCTATCAGCAATCAGAATTCAAGGAACGCCATCTTGGATGACGTCCCTTAAAGGAACCGTAATTCGTCGTTAGTCCATCGGGGAAGGTGGATTGGATGTTCCGCGTTCGGCGGTCTGAAGATAAAGCCGGAAGAGAAAGAAGATAGAAGATGCCGCTTGGAGAAAGACATCGCCTGGATGGAGGACCTCTTCTTTGCCGCTTGGATCAAGACCGGATGGAGGACCACATCGCCCGGATTGGATGAGGAATTTGGCTCGGCTGGGTGAAGACGGCTCATGGTAGGGAGATCTTCAGGGGGTTAGTGTTAGGTTTTTTTAAGGGGGGATTGGGTGGGTTAGAGTAGGGGTATGTGGGTAGTGGGTTTTAATGTTGGGGGGGTTGTATTTTTTTTTTACAGGTAAAAGAGTTTATTTACTTTGGGGCAATGCCCCGCAAAAAGCCCTTTTAAGGGCTGGTAAAAGAGCTGATTACTTTGTAATTTAGAATAGGGTAGGGCATTTTTTTTATTTTGGGGGGCTTTATTATTTCATTAGGGTGCTTAGATTAGGTGTAATTAGTTTAAACTTCTTGTAATATTTTTTTATTTTCTGTAATTTAGTGGGGTTTTTTGTGATTATAGATTAGTTTATTTAATTAAATGTAAATAGTATTTATTTGTAGTTAATTTATTATTTAATTTAATGATAGTGTAGTGTAGGTTTAATTGTAACTTAGGTTAAGATTTATTTTACAGGTAATTTTGTAATTATTTATAATAGTTATTAACTATTTAATATCTATTGTACTAGTTAAAATAAATACAAAGTTGCCTGTAAAATTAGTTATATTGTAGCTATATTAGGGTTTATTTGATAGGTAAGTATTTATTTTTAAATAGGATTAATTTATTTTATAATAGGAATATTATTTTGTTTTATTTAAATTATATTTATGTTAGGGGGGTGTTAGACTTAGGTTTAGGGGTTAATACATTTATTATAGTAGCGGCGACGTTGCGGGCGGGAGATTAGGGGTTAATAATTGTAGGTAGGTGGCGGCGATGTTAGGGAGGGCAGATTAGGGGGTACTTACATTTATTTAGTGGTGGCGAGGTCCGGTCGGCAGATTAGGGGTTAGTAATTGTAGTTAGGTAGCGACGATGTTGGGGGGGGGGCAGATTAGGGGTTAATAAATATAATATAGGTGTCGGCTATGTTAGGGGCAGCAGATTAGGGGTTCATAGCTATAATGTAGGTGGCGGCGGTTGTCCCGGTTGCAGATTAGGGGTTAACATTTTTTATTAGAGTTGTTTGCGGATGTGGGGGGGCCTCGGTTTAGGGGTACATAGGTAGTTTATGGGTGTTAGTGTACTTTGTAGCACAGTAGTTAAGAGTTTATGTTCCGGCTTTAGCCCATAAAGCTCTTAACTACTGACTTTTTTTTGCGGCTGGAGTCTTGTCGGTAGAGGTCTACCACTCACTTCTTCCAAGACTCTAAATACCTGCATTAGGCAAATCCCCATAGAAAAGTAGGATACGCAATTGACGTAAGGGGATCTGCGGTAGCCTCGAGTCATGGAAAGAAAGTGAGCCGGTAGGACCTTTTCCTGCCTGACCTCTAAATACAAGCGGGCGGTCAAAAGCAGCATTAGGACCCCTTAACGCTGCTTTTGACGGCTCACGCCAAACTCTAAATCTAGCGATTGTTTCTTACTGCAGATGAGTGAGTGCACACACCTAAACCTTATCAGATATTTACATTAGAACCTTACAAATACTGAGGGCCAGGGAGTAAGATATCCTAAAATGTTACAAAGGCTCTAGCTTTTTTGGATTATTCAACATATACAAATGCCCCTTCATGTGTTCTAAAAAGTGTGTGTGTCTGGCTTCTCAGCATCTCAGTATCAGATAAATGCTAAATTACAAATAAAAACGTCAGCCCTGCCATATAAACATGTAACCATGGGTGTCCATCCTCAGGACCAATGGAAACCATTCAGTACTTCATTTGGTTTTAATTTTCTTTCATTTAACAATAGTGTAGTGGTTTTACAAATATTATAAATACAGTGTATGTGTATAGAGAACAATATCCAATTTTGAGGGGGTGGAAGTCTTGGTGAGTCCCCATCCAATTTCGCAAATGCAAGCCTGCAGTCAATGGCATTCCAAAACTGCATTTGAAGTTTCTTAAATGGAGGACCATTGTCTGTTGAATTCACTGTGTCCATTTTGTTGTTGAAATATGGTGCATTGTGATTGCCAAAGTCAACTCTGTCTGCATTATGTAGGTTAGCTTTTCTGCAATCCACTCAGATCTGATCCCTTACGTTCCCCAATTATGGAGCCAGTGTTACCATTTGCATAATGATCACTCCCAAACTTTAATTTTTTTATTGTTTTGTAAATGGGCCCCAAATGATGTAATTCCTTGTGGAACAATGTATATAGTTTGTAGATCTGTAGAGTCTACTTCTGAAAATGGCACTAAAAAAAGACTTTGTATGACAATATTCCACCACCAGAAAAAAAACTCTGAAACACAATTTTTTAAATGTATTTTTTTTTTTAAAGATACATATGATAATTTTTCCTTTTGAGCATTCAAATAAGTATATATAACAAGAGTAGGCAATTTTAACAGTTAAGCTGCCCATCCATGAATCCTGATTGGTTACTATTTTCTAGATACAATGAAGGGAGGAGTAGAGGGCCCTCTTTCTGGTTGATGGCCCCACAGACTTAAAGAATGTCAATTATAAGATATTTTTTCCCATTATTTAATATTGACATTATTAAAAACTTTTAATTTATCCCCTTTGAATCCATAAAGGTGTGGTTTTAACCTATTGCTTCCAGTAAGACAAATTAAGCTTTGACATTGCCCCTTCACCTACCAGTTACGTATTATTTGGGCAACATTTTAACTATTTTTGCCTAGAAAATCCCTGCTGGGCAGTAGTGCACTTTGCAACCCACTTAAGACAGTAATAAATGCAGGTCAGGATTCACACCCTCTTGAAGTAATATATACATATAAAACAATTGTGTCAGTAACAAAAAAATATAAAGGTTAAACTAATTTTATAGTTAGAAAGTTAGCTTTATAAAATCAAGTTGGTGAATTAAAAAAAACAGGAATAACTCATTCAAGTTAAGTCCTAACTTGTTAAGCAACAATCAATAGGCTTTTTGAAGAGAAAACTAGAAGTATCCCTAATAACATGACATAAATAATAACAATTTAACATAATTAAAGACCATATAAGACTGGTATGCTACCTTCCTGACTTAAGTAAAAGACTTTGGGTTTCTTTTCAGGGGTATTCTCCATGGTCACTGGTTGGAATCCTCTTAAACCGGAAAGGTACCAGAACCTGTGTCTCCCTCATAAAACACCAGCCACAAAGAGGTCCATACATAAGCAAATGCATCTGTACTCTTCATGGTTTAATTAATTAATTAATTAATTAATTAATTATCAATTTAACCCCTTAGTGACCACAGCACTTTTCAATTATTTTACCGTTAAAGACCAGTGCTATTTTTACAATTTCTGTGGTGTTGTGTTTAGCTGTAATTTTCCTCTTAGTCATTAACTGTACCAACACATATTATATACCGTTGTTCTCGCCATTAAATGGACTTTCTAAGATACCATTATTCTCATTATATCTTATACTTTACTATAAAAAAATATATAAAATATTATGAAAAAAAATTTTGACCCCCCAAAATCTGTTACACATCTACAACCACCAACAAACACCAATGCTAAATAGTTTCTAAATGTTGTCCTGAGTTTAGTTAAATACCCAAAGTATACTCGTTCTTTGCTATTTTTGCAAGTTATAGGGCAATAAATACAAGTATGCACTTTGCTATTTCCAAACCATTTTTTTTTTTCAAATTAGCGATAGTTCATTGTTACACTGATATTTGTCAGTATCTCTTATTATCCCTTAACATGTATATATATATATATATATCTATATATATATATATATATATTTATTTATTTTAGTAGCAACCCCAAAGTATTGATCTAGACCCATTTTGTGTATATTTTCATGCCACCATTCACCGCCAAAATTGCGAATAAAATAAAAAAAAAGTTAACTTTTTCGCAAACTTTAGGTTTCTCAACTGAAATTATTTACAAACAAGCTTGTGAATTATGGCACAAATGGTTTGTAAATGCATCTCTGGGATCCCCTTTGTTTAGAAATAGCAGACATTTATGGCTGTGGCATTACTTTTTGGTAATGTAGAAAGGTCGCTAAAATGCAAGTGTGCACCACACTTGTAGTATGCCCAGCAGTTAAGGAGTTAATTAGGTAGCTTGTAGGGTTAATTTTAACTTTAGTGTAGAGATCAGGCTTCAACCTGACACATCACACCCATCTGATCCCTCCCCTGACCCCCCACTCAAACCTCTCAGCTCTCTTCCCTCCCCCACCTCACATTTGTTACCGCCATCTTAAGTACTGGCAGAAAGTCCGCCAGTACTAAAATAAAAGTCTTTATTTTCATATATAATTTTTTTTATATGTATAATGCAATGTTGGATACCCCCTTAGCCCCCAACCTCCCTGATACCCCCAAAATAGCTCTCTATCCCTCCCCCCTCTACCTATTTGCCATAATCTTGGCTACTGACAGCTCTCTGCCAGTTCCCAGTTTAGCTAAAAAATGTGCAAATTTTTTATAAAAATAAAATAAAAACAGCATTTTTTGTAGTGTAGCTGCCCCCCCTCAATACCCTTCTCCTCCCCCCTCCCAGATCACTTTCAAAGAATTTATTAACCCCCTCTCTCTCCGTCCTTCCCATACATTTATTTGCTTTAATGTAGCTGGTGCGTGCGCACACAGATTGGCTTTCTCTGCATCGGTGGCTAACAAAATGGTATTGCAGGATGCATCAATATTGAGGCATCACTGCAATACTCTGAAAGCGGCTGGAAGCGATCATGATTGCTTACACCGCTTGAAAACACTGAGGACGTGCCAGGCACGTCCTTGGTCCTTAACGACCACTCTTTGTAGGACATGCATGGCATGTCCTCGGTCATTAAGGGGTTAAGAAAGATGCTTTAATGTATATTTTTTTTAATAAGGACCAGAGAGTGGTAGTCTGTTATGTTGCTCTATATATAAGTATACACACACGCATATATATTTACTATGCAGGATGCTGCTCTGTAATGGTAGGTTCTAACACACCCATGAGGTGCACTATTGCTTACATCTAGCATATGTTTCCCTAATATATTTTCAGGGCTTATGACTCTTTGGCTTTTTGCCATACTGCAGTGGTTAGTCGTTGCACACTGTTGATGTGCACTGTATGTTCTTGCTGGCTGATGTTACATTTTGTTGTACGCTAAAATCGGGTCCGTTATCACCCACTGGTTGGTTCAAGGGTGTGTGAGCGGGTTGTGTCCATGATTGGTTCCCTATTGTTGTGGATGTGTGGCCACTTGTCCATGTGTTTGGATAACGCTCAGGGTAAGTCCAATTAAAGGCCATGTGAGGGGTACTTCTGGTATCACTACTATTGCTGTTCTTTTGGGAGTTCGGCTGGTACGCCGTTGCAAGTGGATGCATGCTGCATTACTCCGGTAAGTTTCTACTATGTCATCTTTGTTTTACCATGTTGGAGGTGATTTAGATTACTACGTGAGTTATGTTGCGTGTTTGATACAGGCTTTAGTGCTTTACCGCAGTTGATGCCTCTGAGAGTGGTTACTTATATTTGTACAGCGCATGTTTTTTCATACAAAGGGGCTATGATGTGTTAACATATCAGCTTTTATAACCATATAGGCTGTTTGAGTGTGGTGATCAGTGTCATGGAGATTGTGCCAGTTAGCAGTTTCTTTTTAATTCTGATATATATATATACTGTCAGTATGTCAGAGTCATTTGAAATCAAGCAGCTGAGAAAACTACCTGGTATGGTGTTATAACATAACACGAAAGATCCGGAAGGAATTTTGATAGAGGCGAGTAAAGTTTGTCTACCCTGGAGTGAGTCTTCAAGTTCCACCTGTTAAATCACGGAGTCAAGGAACCAGATGAGAAATACTGGGTGAGACTTTGTTTGCTATGTCTACAATAAAGAAGATATGTAATTGTGGGTGCTTTAGACATTTTGTTGTGAGAGTATATAGAAAAAAAAAAATTCTGTAAATAGTAATCATATTTGACAAATGCTAATGTAGTAATCATAAAGTGGATACAAGAAAACCAATATGATGTCCAGAATAAATTACAAACCAAATAATGTGACTGATAAGATGCTCCATTTGCATAAAATTGTGACCTGTTAATGGACTGAATAAAAATGATATGATTGCGTTTTGATTGTGAAAAAGTTTTTGAAGTTGAACAATGGTGGAATTGTTGTGAGTTATGTGCATCCTATAACAGAAGACTATTTCATGTAAATAATTATTTTCCTCATACACTGGTAAAGGGTTCAATCCAAACATCTGTAAAGTAATCTATTTTATTTTGATTTCCAGTTTTTATTCCAATAACAAAAACATTTCAGTTCAGTGGAAATTGCATTCACTGATGAAGCCTTTTATAAGCCAAATACATTTGAGATTGTAATCACTCAAAAAAAATACGCTGACATATTCAGTTGAAATTGAAAACTCATTATCAGGAGCCGATATTGGAAAGATTATGATCATTCTATTATTGGTTAATTTGTTATATGGATTTACTTCAATTAGTTATCTTTGACAAGAAATAGTTCATCTGGTACAGCTTAAAATTTGTGTAGAAATATATTTCTATCAAATAACTAGACTTATCTATCTTCAGTTATGTATTATTATTGTTATCATCATTAACAGTAATAAACATCATGCTGTTGAAATGTTTTTCCCAGCTATATACATTCACTTTACTGCTGAATAATAGTGACTTTTCTTCTTTTAAGGAATGTTACAACATGTATTCATATGGTCATATATCATATTCTACTATTCCTGTAATGTTAGGCCTTGTGCTGCATAATTTATTTCTTATATTATCACTCGAGATGCTGATTTCTGCAACCTTTTTTTTGAGAATCAAAAGAAAAAAAATATCATCTTAGCAAGTACCAGCTGAAGAGCTTGAGGCTATGAGTAAGTGATTAATGTTAATACAAATAAAATTAAAGGGATGTGAAACTCAAATAGAAGTAATAAAAGATGCTAATTCTTTTTCATGAAAAAATGGTCAAGATAAGGCTATTTAAAATTACTGGACAACTGCCAGGGAGGCTTATTTGTGCATAACTAATAAAATAACTGAATTAATTGCAAGCTAGCTGATAGTGACAATTCGGACAGCTCTTTTTGTAGTTTGGGACATGCCTCAAAAAGCATAAAAACATTTTTTTTTTCTTTTTAAAATGTCATCTTTAATATTCAGCAATGAAATAGAATGTCTAATTCATTTTTAATGTTATTACCCTTTTTATATAAGAACAATACTATTTCAAGCGGTTGGTGTATGTAGCAACATTCTAGAAATCAGGTACTACCAAAATATCATTATTTTAGTATGCTACAATAACTAAACATTTTGGCCTAGACTACAAGTGGAGTGATACATTTTTATTGCTCATGAGCGGTAACTGTGCTCAAGGTAAAATATAAGTGATCCCAGGTTAGCACTGGTACTACAAGTTGAAAGTAAAATTTAGCACACAAGTGCTAACTTCAGGATTATGGATATTGTGATCCTCTTTCTATAGACTTCTATGGGGCACACTAAACAAAGACTTTTCTATTTATCGCTCACGCACTAACCCGAAACTGCACCAGACCAACTGCACTAAAGCCGAAGGTGCGTTAGGAATACTTGAAATTACTATCTTCTTCACTTAGAAGAAAATTTTATTTCTAAATATATATTTCTATATAGATCTTTATTTTTGTAAAATACATTTTTATACCTAAATATCTATCAGAAAGATTACGAGTTGTGCGTTTGTCTTTTAACGCTGAAAAAAATTGTAATTTCAGCGTTAAAACAGCAACGCAGCCATTACAAGTCTTGTCGGCATAGCATAGCAGTGAGGCTAAAAAGCGTGTGTTAACCCTATAATGACAAGTTCCTGTACCGCCATCTCAGAGCAGTAGTTATGAGTTTTACGCAACAAAACTGTTACATAAAACTCATAACTAAACTGTTACAAAGTACACTAAACACCCATAAAGTACCTATTAACCCCTAAACTCAGGCCCTCCCACATCGCCACTACTAATAAAATGTATTAACCCCTATTCCGCTGCACCCTGACATCGTCACAACTATAATAAAGTTATTCACCCCTAAACCACCGCCCTCCCGCATCGCAAACACTATTTAAACATTATTAACCCCTAATCTGACGTCCGTCCACATCACCCCCACTACACTAAAGTTATTAATCCCTATTCTGCTGCTCCCCCACACCGCTGACACTATAATAAACCTTAACCCCTAAACCGCAAGCCCCCCACAACGAAATGTACTAAATTAAACTATTAACCCCTAAACTGAAAGACCCCCACATCGCAATAAACTAATTTAAACTAGTAACCCCTAAACCTAACGCCCCCTAACTTTATATTAAAATTAAAATTTCACTATCTTAAATTAAATTAAAACTTACTTTTCAAATTAAAAAAACCAAGTTTAAACTAACAATTAAACTAATATAACTATTAAACTAAAATTAAACTAACTACCAATTAAAGAAAGCTAAAATACACATTAAAAAAATCCTAACACTACTATAAAAATTGCAAAGTATCTAATTACAAAAAATAAAAAATACTAAATTACAAAAAATAACAAACACTAAATTATGAAAAATAACTAACGAAATTATCAAAAATAAAAAATAATTACACCAAATCTAATAGCCCTATAAAAATAAAAAAGCCCATCCAAAATAAAAAAAAACCTAGCCTACAATAAACTACCAATAGCCCATAAAAGGGCCTTTTGTAGGGCATTGCCCTAAGTTAAGCAGCTCTTTTACCTGTAAAAAAAACACAAAGACCCCCCAACAGTAAAACCCACCACCCAACCAACCCCCCACAATAAAAAAACCAAACTCTAACAAAAACCTAAGCTACCCATTGCCCTGAAAGGGTATTTGTATGGGCATGGCCCTTAAAAAGGCATTTACCTCTTTTGCATTGCCCTGTAAAGGGGTTTTAGCTCTTTTAAGAAAAGCCCAAACCTTAAACAAAAAAAAACCCCACCCAAAAAAGTTTTACAAATCCTAACACTAACCCCCAAAGATCCACTTATAGTTCCTGAAGTCCGGACATCCAGATGGCAAAAAGTCTTCATCCAGGTGGCGAGGTCTTCATCCATCCAGGCGGTGTCTTCTATCTTCATCCAGGCGGAATCTACTATCTTCATACCGGCGGTGTCTTCTATCTTCATACCGGTGGCACGGAGCGGGTCCATCCTCTTCATACGGTCGCCACCATATACTAAATATTCAATGCAAGGGAGCCTTTTCAAAATGGCGTCCCTTTCATTCCTATTGGCTGATTTGATTTTATGAAATTTAAATCAGCCAAAAGGATGAGAGCTACTGAAATTCTATTGGCTCAATCGAACAATTGTCTCGGTGGTTCAATCATTGACACAACCTGTGGCACAATACGCTTTCTACTCCAGCCAATCGTTAAACAGATCCGTTCATTAATTTTGGATAGCAATCAGCTCATTAGACTTTTCAAGAATGTCTAGCTCAAAGAGGGAGATCGATTGGTCACCTTGGATGTCAACAGTCTTTACACCATTATTCCGCATGATGTGGGACTGTTAACTGTCAAAAAACATTTACTCCAGGATACCCAGTACAATGGTCCACTTGTTGAGTTTGTGTTGGCACTTATAGATTTTTGTCTGAATCAAAATTATTTTCCGTTTGAGGAGAATTTTTATGTACAGTCCGTTGGTACAACAATGGGGTCAAATATAGCCCCATCATATGCAACATATTCATGTCAGACTTTGAGAATAGTTTGAGAATAGTTTTGTTTGGTCCGGGGAGGTGTTGTCTATTGTCTTTTACAGGAGATACATAGATGACATCTTCCTGAACTGGCGGGGTGGTCCAGACTCTTTACAAGCATGGTTTAATGCCCTCAATAATACTGACACCACTGTACGCTTCAAGATAACATCTGACAGCGAGAGTATCAGTTTTCTTGACTTTACAAATATTCAAAGATTGCCTTAATTTAGGGACCACACTTTATAAGAAACCCACGGATGGTAATTCGATCCTTAGAGCTGATAGCTGTCACCCCCCTATATTGTTTAAGGTATAATCAAGTCACAAATGGTCAGAAACCATCCGTAACAAAACACAACATAGTTGGGGAGTCTCCCAGTTGGAGGGAAACCAGAGTTAAGTTATCTTCAAAGAGGTTTACAAATCCAAGAAGGTTGAAATCATCCTTGATGTAGTACAACAATCCACTCAAGATGAGCTGATTAATACATGTAAAGAAAACCAAAAACACAATAGGATGATCTTGGTTACTACATTCACCCCTGGTACTATCAACACAGGTAAAATTCTAAGGTAGACAATTGCCGATCCTCTCTTCAGATCCTAAGGCTTCACTTTAGTCAAGAGTTAACTGTTGGTACAACCGGACTCCAAACAGTGCTATCAAAAGAAGCAAAAGATATAACATCAAAATTAGTTACAGATGTGTGGGCTGCACGACATGTAATGGTCTTATTCAACAAAGAAATTCCATCACCCCCACACCAACACAATGTAAACCATTGAACATTTGATTCACTTGTACCACCACACATGTGGTCTATCTACTTGGTATGTCCATGCTCCAAGTTTTATGTGGGTAAAACGAAGGGTACTGAGAGAGCAGAAGATGGCTAATAATAGGCTGGCTATATGCCATGCATTGCTGAATGGCTCGCTTTATCAACCAGAGCATGGCATTGTGCAGAGGAGAGACATTCAGTGGCATCAATCAGATATACTTTGATTGACCATGTACTGAAGCCGGACCAAAGTGAAGACCGGCATAAACTCCTTCTCTCTAGGGAAGCCCAGTGGATTTACCGGTTGGGGAACTATCTCCCCAGGAGAACTGAACTCTGTGCCAGATTTCAAGGGGTTATTATGATCTGACAGAAACCTGGGGTGTGGATATGTAGTCGTGGTGCGATATGATAGTAGTGTGCTGCAGAATCCTGGGATGCCATTGTTCACTAGGGTTATCATATGAGGACCCCGACCTGGTGGATGGGTAACCCGCTGGTGGGGAACTCGGGAGTGCCAACAATATCTACAATATAATGTCACCCGTTACAACAGATGATTATTCAACTATTATTGTTGAAGTGTGGGAGGTATGCCATCATGGGGAAAAAAAAGGGGGAGTAGGAGGTGACTCTATTTCTCCTAATCTCTTTCTCCCACTCATTGTGCGAACGTATTCTGAAGGAACATTATGTATCTATGAATGAATATCCCAATCAGTGAAAATGTATGTACTCTATGTGCCTTTTAACTTTGACTTTATTTTATTACAGGAGAAACGTGCTCTCTGTACACGTTTATTTTGTTTCCTTTAAGGGGACACTTAGTTATACAGCATAAAGTTGATACTCAGAGGGCCTACTTAACAAGCCGGTCAACTGGTGCTGCATTCGACGGTACCAATACGCTCACCTAACATTGCCTAACATCGCTGCCGTGGACCGGAATACACTCTCCATATTTTAACAAAAAAGCTGTCAAAAAGCCGCAGCACCAAGTACAGGGCGATGAGCAGCGGACTGTTGTTAACAAACAGTCATCGATCTTTGCTGCTTCTTCGCTTTTTCACAGCTTTATTTGTATACTGTCACTAAACACCGCCACTATACTAAAATGTTTAACCCCTATCCAGCTGCTCCCTAGAGCCTGCCGCCGCCTACATTATGTTCTTAACCCTAATTGCCGCCCCCTTACACTTAGTGTAACTTAGTGTTTGTTATTTTTTGTAACTTAGTTGTTCGTGTTTTTTGTAACTTTGTAATTTTTTAGTGTATATTTAAAATTATTTGAGTAGGGTTAGGTGTATAAATATATAATATAGTTAATTAAATTTGTTAGTTTAATGTAATTTTAGTATAAAAGTTAGGATAGATTAATTATTAATTTATATAGTTTAATGTAATTTAGTCTAATAGTTAGGGTAGATTAATTATTAGTTAATATAGTTAATGTAATTTTAGTTTAATAGTTAGGGGTAGGTAATTAATAGTTTAATATAGTTTAATTTAAATCTAAAGGTAAGTTTAAATTTATTATAAGATAGGGATGAGTTAATATTTCATATAAAGTTAGCAGGTTGTTAAGGTTAGGGGTTAATAGTTTAATTTAGTTTATGGCGATGTGGGGGGCTGGCGGTTTAGGGATTAATAGGTTTAGTAAGTGCTAGTGATGTGGGAGGCCAGTGGGTTTAGGTTGTTAAATACATTTTATTTAGTTGCGGTGGGGTCCAGGAGCGGCGGGGATAGGGGTTAATAACTTTTATTTAGGTGGCGGCAGTGTCGGGGACAAGCAGAATAGGGGTTAATAAGTATAATGTAGGTGGCGGCGGTGTAGGGGCAGCAGATTAGGGGTTGATAAGTATAATGTAGGGGGCAGGCGGTGTAGGGGGCAGCAGATTAGGTGGTTAATAAGGATAATTTGTGGTTGATGGCTTGATAAATAGGCCTCTCAATATTGAGATATAATGTATGCAACATATGTTAGGGGGATCCTACATTGGGGTTCCTATACATATGGATGAAATGGAAAAAATCAGCCAATCAGATTGAGCTTGCATTCTATTGGCTGTTCCGATCAGCCAATAGAATGCAAGCTCAATCTGATTGGCTGATTGGATCAGCCAATCGGATTGAACTTCAATCTGATTGGCTGATTCAATCAGCCAATCAGATTTTTCCTACCTTAATTCCGATTGACTGATAGAATCCTATCAGCCAATCAGAATTCGAGGGACGCCATCTTGGATGATGTCCCTTAAAGGAACCTTCATTCGTTGTTAGTCCGTCAGTGAAGAAGGATGGCTCCGCGTCGGCTGCTTGAAGATGGTCCCGCTCCACGCCGGATGGGAAGAAGATAGAAGATGCCACCTGGATGAAGATGTCTGCTGGTCCCGGATGTCCTCTTCTGCCCGGATAGGATGAAGACTTTGGACCCTCTGGAGGAGCTCTTCTTGCCCGATAGGAGGAAGACTTCGGACCCTCTTCTGGACGGATCGGTGATACCGGCGTGGTGAAGACAAGGTAGGGAGATCTTCAGGGGCTTAGTGTTAGGTTTATTTAAGGGGGGTTTGGGTTAGATTAGGGTATGTGGGTGGTGGGTTGTAATGTTGGGGGGGGTATTGTATGTTTTTTTTTTACAGGCAAAAGAGCAGAATTCTTTGGGCATGCCCCGCAAAAAGGCCCTTTTAAGGGCTGGTAAGGTAAAAGAGCTTTACAATTTTTATTTTAGAATAGGGTAGGGCATTTTTTTATTTTGGGGGGCTTTGTTATTTTTTTAGGGGGCTTAGAGTAGGTGTAATTAGTTTAAAATTCTTGTAATCTTTTTTTATTTTTTGTAATTTAGTGTTTGTTTTTTTTTGTAATTTAGTGTTTGTTTTTTTTGTAATTTAGTTTAGTTGATATAATTGTAGATAATTGTAGATAGTTTATTAAATTTATTTATTGATAGTGTAGTGTTAGGTTTAATTGTAACTTAGGTTAGGATTTATTTAACAGGTAATGTTGTAATTATTTTAACTAGGTTACTATTAAATAGTTATTAACTATTTAATAGCAATTGTACCTGGTTAAAATAAATACAAAGTTGCTTGTATAATAAATATTAATCCTAAAATAGCTACAATATAATTATATTTATATTGTAGCTAATATTAGGGTTTATTTTACAGGTAAGTATTTTAGCTTTAAATAGAAATAATTTATTTAATAAGATTTATTTTATTTTGTTAGAATAAAATTATATTTAACTTAGGGGGGTGTTAGTGTTTAGGGTGTAGACTTAGCTTTAGGGGTTTAATAACTTTATTATAGTTGCTGTTGAGGTCCGGATCGGCAGATTAGGGGTTAATATTGTAGGTAGGTGGCGGCAGACGTTGGGGGCGGCAGATTAGGGGTTAATAAAATAATATAGGGGTCGGCGGTGTTAGGGGCAGCAGATTTAGGGGAACATAGGGATAACGTAGGTTGCGGCGGTGTACGGAGCGGCAGATTAGGGGTTAACAATAATATGCAGGGGTCAGCGATAGCGGGGGCGGCAAGTTAGCGGGTTAATGAAGTGTAAGGTTAGGGGAGTTTAGACTCGAGGTTCATGTTAGCAGTGTTAGGGTGCAGACTTAGGAAATGTTTCCCCATAGAAACAATGGGGCTGCGTTAGGAGCTGAACGCTGCTTTTTTGGCAGGTGTTAGGTTTTTCTTTCAGCTCAAACTACCCAAATGTTTCCTATGGGGGATATCGTGCACGAGCAACGTTTTTGAAGCTGGCCGCGTCCGTAAGCACCGCTGATATTTAGAGTTGAAGTTGCGGTATAATTATGCTATACGCTCCCTTTTTGGAGCCTAACGCAGCCCTTCAGAGAACTCTTAAATACCAGCGGTATTTAAAAGTTGCGGGGGTGAAAAATACACGCGTAGCTAATGCACCCCTTTAGTCGCAGAACTCTAAATCTAGCTGACTGTTATTATCACGATCACTATATAATGATCCACTCCCAATGCCACCCTCTATTGACATCATAATTGAAGCTAGTGTATATTGAGCTTAGTATGGTACACTATGTACAGTGTGTAATGACAACAACAGGTTACAGAATATTCTATAACTGCAGTATCACTGTGTGCAGCGAGGTTAGTGTAAACAATCACTGTGTACTTGGTGTAGCGTGACAATAACAAGTTACATGTGGTGATATGACGGTTCTCTGTCAGTAACAGATATGCTCTACACTGCAGTTTTACTGTGTGTAGCGAAGGATTAGTGTAAACAATCACTGTGTACACTGTGTAATGACAATAACAAATTACATGTGTGATATGAGGGTTCTCTGTCAGTTATAGAATATTCTATACTGCAGTATATCTGAGTGCAGCGAGGGTTAGTGTAAACAAACACTGTTTACACTGTGTAATGACAATAACAAATTACATGTGTGATATGAAGGTTCTCTGTCAGTTATAGAATATTCTATACTGCAGTATATCTGAGTGCAGCGAGGGTTAGTGGTAAACAAACACTGTTTACCACTGTGTAATGACAATAACAAATTACATGTGTGATATGATGGTTCTCTGTCAGTTATAGAATATTCTATACTGCAGTATATCTGAGTGCAGCGAGGGTTAGTGTAAACAAACACTGTTTACAGTGTGTAATGACAATAACAAGTTAAATGTGTGATATGAGGGTTCTCTGTCAGTAACATAATGTTTTATACTGCCAGTATCACTGTGTGCACTGTAATTAATTTCCTCCAATTGCAACAAATGCCCAAATAAGTGTAATACTCAGGAGCACATACAGTACTACTAACCCAGATCTCATTAGTGTTATACACTGATCCTGTCAGAGTCTGTTTACACACTATGTCTTCTGTTATGTGAAGTCACAATCTGCCCACCAATCGTGATGCACAGAATCAGCACACTCCCACACCATGCCACACACAGTGTTGATAGGCTGTATGAGGGGTGTCTCTGGATGCTGATTGGGTGAACAGCAGGCAGTATGCCTGTAATTAAAAGGGTGGCATTTAAGGCTTCTGCTTGTTACTATTCACATTGAAAAAGGCCACTACTTGGGCTGAAACTAGTTTGTGTATTCTATTAGTGATATTGCAGGTTTTTTCACCACTGGCACCTGATGCAGATGACTGCAGCTATCTGCCAGGAAACAGGGGGGGTGAATGAATGCTTTTTTTGGGGGGTTTTTATAATTTTTTTTATTGAGTTATTGCAAACAAAATACACAGAAAATATAATTCTTCATACTCAGATGTCAGGACAGAAAATTATAAACAGCCAAATAAAAAAAAAAACAAGCTCACATATAACATTCACACTGGAAATATATCAATAGAGCCTATAAAGACAACACCTCATTTTAAAGGGGAAGGGGAATATATCAGTTACCTCTAGAAATAAACATAGCTAAACAGAATTAGGAGTTTCAAATGGGGTCTGTGCCCCTAAGCTTAACCAGTAAGCGAAATGATGGGGGGGGGGAACGGGGCGTAATGCAAAAGATTTGTGCATGCTTACTCCTCAGCACCTACAAGAGAAGTCGATCTAACTAACTGCGCTTACTAGCATATAAAAATTTACAGGAATTTTACAACCTCGTCAATATATGGCTCTCTAGAACATATACACTGGCATACCATATATATTTCAGGAAATGATAATATTGAGCTATCAGGCTTCTACTTGAACTGTGGAGGGAGGGGTCCATTATTAGTGAGAGTAACATAATTAATTGTAGGATGCTAAGCAGACTATAACCGCCTGCAATACTTTACTAAAATGTAAGGAAACTTCTACTCGTACCCTCACCAGCATTTAAATTCTATATGGTACTGCTTATGTACTTAGAAAATAAAATGTGATACATAGAATACACAGTATAAACAATGTAAACCGTGAATCACATTTAGTCTTGAAAATATCGCTCACAACAGAAAAACTAGCTTGAGGTAGCAATGAGACTAGTGGGGTGTGGGTTAAGTTAATAGGCGAATTATGCCAAGTACAACTACTATAAAAAAGAACAGGGGCTACTGGAACATATGGGCAGTATACGCTTTTTTAATAACTTGGATTTCTCCTAACTTGAAGCTAACCAAAGTAATAAGATCCCCATAATGAAAAACAGTAATGTTTTCCTCTTATATCGAGTACTCAGGCAGTGATCTTTTCCATGTAGTAGGCTAGTAACCTCTAAAAATATATGGGGAATTCAAGAAAATGCAAATTAGGTAATTGGATATTGGTGAGAACCTTATAGTGTCATCTTATATGTGAAGTGGCACCTATATACAACTAGCCTGTAAAATAGAGCACTATTATTATGTCAAGATGGTAGGAGAGTCAGTTATCTAGAATAAAAGCACTTTCAGATATGGTTGTCTCATGCGGTAACTACAAGTATAAACCTTGACTTAGCTGAAGAGTCACACTGCCCCAGCCGCTGACAGTGTAGTGGAGAGCAAATATAAATTATAAAAGTCAAGGTTTGACTAAATCAACTTGTCTTTGACCCTTAAGAATAGCTTAAATTTGTTATAGATCATAATACCATCAAATTGATAGCTCACGTTAAAGGTTAAAAAGATAACATCCTCTCTGCATATTGTCACTTTAACTAGAGTGTACTTTCCCCTAATAGCTGCATATTAAAACGTACTTCACTAATCAAAATTTTCCCAAAGCCTCTTATACAAAATAATGCAACCCCTATAGTATATAGTGTAGAAATAATAACATAATGTGTAAAACAGCACTATTGCCCCTCTAGCAGGGGTATAAGATAAGTTTGATAGCATCGCCTAAGTAACAGCAAAGCTCTAATAAAGAAACAGGCACACAGGGTCTGCATATTCAATAACATAAATATACAAACAAATCTTAACAAATTCCACATCACATAGCAATATACCTCTATCAAGAGTAGAATGATATAAATACAGCATCCTAGGGTATACATTACAAACTTAACTGATAGAATAAAAAACTGTGATAAAATATACATATAAAGTGACCCAAAAAACTTGCACAGAACAAACACTAGTACATGTATTATGCAAGAAATCCGTGAGGCTAGATATATGACTAGATCAACAAATAAACCTTATAATTATACACTGAATTGTGTGACTATGGTATAGTTCAGAATCACACAATCAAACACATATAGGAAGTTACAGGGGTATCTATCCGATCCCAGCCACATACCAAGTTAGGCTGGATTTCAACTGTGTTAAACTGTCCTGTTCTAAGTCCCAAATAATGGAGCCAGTATGTGTCCTGATAGAAATTGTCTCTCTCATCCTGCTATGGTAGAACTCATCCAGTCGACTTTTGTTGCTACGGTGTAATTTCCACATATAGACATCAGTATTCTGTGGCTGTAGGGAGTCTCCGGATCCGCTGTCCGCCCTCTCAGGGAACCCATTAAGCTAGTTAGGTCCGCCAAAGTTATACAGGGCCAGATATCTTTTCCTTCTCTGGGCGGCTGCGTGGAAAATAAGAGGGGCCGCTTTCCCTTGTCTAGCTGGATCAATCTGCGTCGGTAATAATGGCCACGTGTGCCGTTCCATTGCAAACTTCATTGGGCCTTTAGGTGCAGCTTACAGTTCAATAACAAACGTAGGCATCATGATGGCACATCTAGGGTTGAATGGAGTCTCTGCTATGGTAACCTGATAGAATGGGTCCAGCTGACAAGCCATATTCTGATATCGGTCACCTCTTGATACGTCGCCACAGATCCCTGTAGCCTGTCTCCGAAACATAGGTAGCACTTTGCTTATCATCACGGGGCTATATGTGGCTGTTGATATAGCCGCTATGTTAGGTTCCATAGTAACCATGTCGTTATGAGGACCATCTTCTGATTCACAGTAATCCTTAACAGCTTCCTGTCGTCGATCGCCATCTTGGAATCCACGTGGTGTATGTAAGGTTTGGAAACCGTGTGCAGCCAATGTTTTAAACTCAGATATAAAGTCTTCAAATAGGTCATTTATCACATCTTCTAGCGCATGCATTTTAAAATAGGACTCCTTGCTGTATATGTAGCTGAATTAAATCCGGTTGTCTGTATCTAAGTATGTGCGATCCAAACAGTGATCTCAGAGGACATCAAAGGCTAATGACACACTCTGGGAAGGTTTTTCCGTGATCCTCTAAAGCTACTTATACAAATGCCAACTGGAGTTTTGTAGATATCTAATAAAAACTGCAGAATATTGATAGAATCTGTATGAGGATCAGGAGCTTCCCTAACATACGTCCTACCGGTTCAGCTCTTCGCTCCGCCCCCGGAATGCATGCGCTTTTTATCTCACTTGATTATTACTTTGGTTGTTGGTATTTCATTTATTATATAGAGGTCGTTTCCTCATTTTTACATTTAACTATTAAAAGCAGAGGCGTAACTAGAAACCACAGGGCCCAGGTGCAAGAATCTAAGAATGCCCTCACCCACCCTCCCCCAAAAAATAGTGAATTTGATACATATCTTTTTTTTTTAACATTTAACACAGAAAACAATGTGAATCAGATTACATGTCTGCAAAAGGAGGGTACCCCTGTGCCCACAATCTGTGAGATGTTCTGACCCCCTATTACTGTATATAGTGAAACTTTTTAAACCACCAGTACTGTATATAGTGAGTCAATGACACAGTCTGTAATCTGCAGGTGAGATGGGTGGCCTGCCCCTACCTGCCCCAGTACTTTATAAAGTAACCAGAGTAGTCTGTGACATAGTCCAGCCCCCTCATACTGTATATAGTGGTACTGTATAGTGAAACTGTTTACACCCCCTCCCCCCATGCTGTAGTAGCAAGGTCTGTAATTTGCTGGTTCCACAAACATACACACACACACATACATGTAAAAATACACACACAGTCACATACATACATCACACACACACACACACACATAAACACCAATGGGTAAAACAGAAAGACTCACCCCTGTAATCAGAGACACTAGTGAAGCATCATGTCACACTCACATGATATCAGTGCAGGCAGTGGCAGGTCAACATTTTTCATTATTTATTTTTTTTTAAGCTGGGCCCCAATTGCGACCTCTGCACCCCCTGTAATTTCGCCCCTGATAAAAAGTTATTTTTTTAATTCCTTACTACTTAGACTTGAAAAGAGTGCTCAATAAACCCTAAACCTTTATTCTATACGTGTATTGTTAAATCCTTTTTTTAGGGGTAGCACCAGACTGTTACGTTTAGCTCAGTCTTTTTTCCAGGGTCACAGGGTCCTAGTGCCAGTACCATTTTCATATTTTTGTTAGCTAGTCAGGAACAAGATTCCTTTATGTCACAGAATGACTCACCTATTTAACATGGAGTAGATGGCAATGGCTCCGCCTTTGAGAAAGGCTTTGGGCTTAACATGTTAGGGTGTGTGATTGATGGGGTCCTAAATTTAAACAATAGTAGCAGTGATTTCTAAAAGTGATTAACACACCATTTCAGCACTTAAATAATTTTTGGAAAATGCTACGTCGACGATCATTTCAGATCTTGAATTGCTTATCACCACTGGTATTGTGGCGCTCAGGGATGCTGTAACTACAGCATAAATTGTTATTACTTTTTGAGAACATAACATTGTAACATTAGCTGAAAGCTGACTCGGCATATATTTATAATCAGCCTTTCAATAGGTCTTTATGTGAAACAACAATTGCACATAGTTACTTGCAGGATTCTTTCCTTTTTGTTTATTTTTATGCCATTTTTATTTTTATACCATTTTTTTTTTTTTATCATTTTTATGCAACTATTGGCAATAGACCTAATACAATAATTAGCCTGATCCGGTGGGGGGGCGGAGCTAGCATCCAACTTGAGCAGACGTACAGTACTGGAGCTCCAGCTAATAATACTTATTATATCTAAATTAAAGAGTTTAACCTACATTAAAGGAAATATCTTCACTTTAACTGAGCCCTGTAACAGCCGAGGAACTATCTGGGTAATCGAGAGCAGGTTTATTCAACCGGAGAGGAGCGAAAGATTGAGGCCTAGCTAATCTCAAGGCCTTTCAGGGAAGCAATGTGCCTTGTGTCTTTCACAGCAAGTAGGCAATAAGAGTGCCCTGAACTGGCCTCATGAAGAAGTGACTGACAGGATATAGGGCTTTTGGGAACATGGAAGCGCTACTTGGAACATTGCAAAATTTATTTGAGGAATTTGAGGGCAGGATGTGCCGAAGATTTGACCGCCTTCTATCTGTTATGGCGGATATGCACGCAGAGATCACTACTGAGGACCCGGAGGAGGCACCATATACAGCTGGGGGCACAGTCGCACGGTGCAGCGATGTACGAGAAGATGCGATCCGGCCCCCGGATGTCCCAGTGTGCCCTTCAGAAGTGGAGCATAGATCACCTGCAGCCCTGTGCAGGATAGCTATCTTAGCGCACATGCCTTGTGGAGAGAGCGGGAGCTCCTACCTTTGTGTCGCTATGGACAAGGTATGTCTGGAGACTGCACATTGGAGTAAACCCGGCTCTTGTGCACGTTGTTGTTTAGGGCTGAGCCGGATGGACACAATACATGGGAGAACTGGCATTGGTTAGCCCAAATTAAGCACTGTGGATTACTAGGTGCGGATGATATTTGTCCTTTTACCGGTATACAGCGGAACTATAATATGCACTACTATTGAACGCTATACTCATATAAGCTAATGGTGGCCTGGTGGCCTGAAATACTCGTTATGTGACATACACTATGGGGTCTACCCTGATAAATGTATATCATCTGCTACCATGACAGTTTCGGAGACTCTTGGCCCTTTGAACATCAGCTAATGTATCCCACTTAATGCTGTTTATAGATCCTTACCCCTCAGCATTATTTTGTACATATGTGCCGTTGGTGGAGGTGATTCCCTTATAGGGTCTTTACCCTGGGGACTATCCCTGCTAAAACATTCCTGCTGACATTTCTGGGGGAGGGTTGGACATATATATGGGTTGCTTATAACCAATTTTATGTTCTCTGGCGCTGTTCCTATTGTTATATTACACGCATTTCCAACTTATATGCTAAAGGGGAAAGTTAACATTGTTTGGTTAGTAATGGAGGGTAGAACATGTCATAACGTTTTCTTTTTGCATTGGGAATTCCATTGATCTCCCTGTGTTTGGGACTGGGGGGGATGGAGACTATCCATTCATTATTTTAATTAACTTAAGGTTGGGAATTATTTGTGTGACACAAACTTAGATATAGAGGCTCGCTATGTCCAGGTCAACGGTGTTTTAATATTAACCTGCTGTGCCACTTATACATATTTAACACTGTGCCTAACTTATGTACCTAGTGGGGCTGAGGTATTTAGCGGCAGCTACTTCTTTATAATATCTAGATTACATAACTGCCTCTCTGTCATCTGCGGCCGGGATGATGGAGTCGCGGAGGCTGCCTAATTTACCTCTGTTGATAGTATATTGCAGGAGGCTTGTGTTGTATATGTTGCTAATTAATACTGACCTATGAGAAATGAGAGTGACTCTCCTAGTTGACCTAGTGTCTCTTCCCCTTGGGGATCAGGTATGATGCCCTCGCATAACCCCATTAACATGGGCCTATTTATTCCCCCCCAGTCTTATATTAATTGACTATTGCTTTGCGGAGCTCCGCCCCCACACTTGGAATCAGTGCAGATAAGGGTATGTAATACTCTCTGCAGTTCCAGGCAGAGTTAGGGAGTCTCTGCTTTATCTTAAGTACTGCTGTTGAGAATTAGTTAGCCAGTTATGTAGATATGCTATCATAAAAGGGAATGTGTAATCTATATAGTTCTCTAGAATTTTTATTATTTAATGTAGGGTTGCATGTGTAAAAATACTACGCTATACCTGGGACACGCATGTTTAGAGGAAGCTATATAGCCTTGATGTGCAGTTTATAAGTTACCTTACTAATTGGGAGTCTCTATAAACAGATCTCCTACTGTGGGAGGCTATGTATTAGGTTTGCAATTGGTATAATCTATATGGACATGCCCGGTGTTCCGTGTATATATTGATACTCTTGTATTACTTGCCCCCCTTGTTACTAAGGTGCCTTGAGATTCTATAATTAAGGGTCACTGCAGTTACTTCTCGTAATTTCCCCTCAACATCTTGGAGCTTAAAGTCTACTTTTTGCAGCTGTTAATATGTTGAGTATAAGGTCCATGAGTGGCCTATCAGATTTAGAAGCAATTTAAAAAATAGAATAAATATTGTGAGGGACTAAATATATTGATATCCATATATTACTTGCTCCCCTTGTTAGTGGGGTGCCTTGAGATTGTATAAATAAAGCTCACTGAAATTACTTCTTGTAGTTTAACTTAGTCAGGCGCCCTAGACATAGCATATTTTACATACTTCAGATTCTAATTTAGATTACCATATTTATTGGTTGTTATTTACGTTATGGACACACGACGACCTATGCCTTTTTCCTTAGAGATGGGGATACGAAAGCCAGGTCTTATGACTAACATTTGTTTTGTTTTGTTGTGTCCATGTTAATATATTTATATGTAAAATTTGTACTTTAATGCATCAACATGTGAAGATGGAGCCATATATTTTTTTTTATATATCCTGTTATAGAAATATGGACAATTGTAGGCCTAACCATTCTTATTTGGCATTTTTTCTTTTACTGATGTCAGGCCCAAGGACTGCGGCATATGTTTGGTATGTTAATTGTCCATATGAATATGTATAAAAGTAAAATGAGGTATCATACATGGCCAGACAATTTCTCTTGTAAGTTGAAACCAAAGTCTGGTTGTTAGGTATAAGACATGCCTCTTGTGTGGGATGCTTCAATTTTATTGTTTGTCAAATAGGCGTGTTGCCATGCTGTTTTACAGTGTATGTCTATATTTGAATTTGTTACCTCAATAAAAATTATTTATAAAAAAAAAAAAAAAAAAAATAATAATTAGCCTGATCCTCAGAATAATGTTCACAACATTAATATCAGTATACCTTCTCCTTAGTACACTGGTTTTCAAACCTGTCCTCAGGCATCCCCAACAGGCAAGGTTTTCAGGATTACTTTGGATGAGAGCAGGTAGAAAAACCATGTTTACTAAACAGCTGATTATTGCACCTGTGCTCCTATTCAGATGTCATCAACATGTGGCCTGTTAGGGAAGCCTGAGGACAGGTTTGAAAACCAGTGCCTTTGTTCATACTAACAATATTACGGATTCTCTGTTCAATATATAGGTGATTTATACTGACATATTGTGTTTCTCCCGAATGTTCAGATGAGTGCTAATGGGTGGTTGGTACTTTTGAACCTCTAACAATACAATGTTTCCTTCTCAGTGCAGAGTACTATATGTTATGAATATCTAAATGGAATTCACCCTACATTCTTTTTAACTTTCCATTGACCCATTTTTAGTTGATTTTAATAAAAGTTGTTTTATTGCACATATCTCCACACTCATGTGTAATATAATTCTCATTACAATTAATGCATTTGTATTTACGTGGTGATAGTTATTGTAGAGTGTGACTTTGTACACTTTCCTTTAAGTGTCTTGTACACTGTTTTGCTTTATAAGTTTCTAGTTGTACAGCACCACTCCCTATTGATAAATTAATACATAAAAACTAAAATAGGGATCACACTAGATTGATATAAATAAATAGGGAATCACCAACAGTAGAACCATTATTTCCTTTTTTTCCTTTCTAACATTCAAGAACGTTTTACTAACAGAAGAAAACCCATCCCTTTCACTTTAATGCCTCATGTTTGTCCCCAATGTCAGGATATATGAGCTGCAACAAACATAGGCCTAGATTTAGAGTTTTGTCGGTAACGACCCGCGTAGCTAACGCCGGCTTTTTTCTGGCCGCACCATAAAAATAACTCTGGTATTGAGAGTCCACAAAAAGGCTGCGTTAGGCTCCAAAAAAGGAGCGTAGAGCATTTTTAACGCAGCTTCAACTCTCGATACCAGAGTTGCTTACGCAAGCGGCCAGCCTCAAAAATGTGCTCGTGCACAATTCCCCCATAGGAAACAATGGGGCTGTTTGAGCTGAAAAAAAACCTAACACCTGCAAAAAAGCCGCGTTCAGCTCCTAATGAAGCCCCATTGTTTGCTATGGGGAAACACTTCCTATGGGGAAACACTTCCTACGTCTGCACCTAACACCCTAACATGTACCCCGAGTCTAAACACCCCTAGCCTTACACTTATTAACCCCTATTCTGCCGCCCCCCGCTATCGCTGACCCCTGCATATTATTTTTAACCCCTAATCTGCCGCTCCGTAAACCGCCGCTACTTACATTATCCTTATGTACCCCTAATCTGCTGCCCCTAACACCGCCGACCCCTATATTATATTTATTAACCCCTAATCTGCCGCCCTCAATGTCGCCTCCACCTGCCTACACTTATTAACCCCTAATCTGCCGAGCGGACCTGAGCGCTACTATAATAAAGTTATTAACCCCTAATCCGCATCACTAACCCTATAATAAATAGTATTAACCCCTAATCTGCCTTCCCTAACATCGCCGACACCTAACTTCAAACATTAACCCCTAATCTGCCGACCGGAGCTCACCGCTACTATAATAAATGTATTAACCCCTAAAGCTAAGTCTAACCCTAACACTAACACCCCCCCTAAATTAAATATAATTTTAATCTAACGAAATTAATTAACTCTTATTAAATAAATTATTCCTATTTAAAGCTAAATACTTACCTGTAAACTAAACCCTAATATAGCTACAATATAATTATAATTTATATTGTAGCTATATTAGGGTTTATTTTACAGGCAACTTTGTAATTATTTTAACCAGGTACAATAGCTATTAAATAGTTAAGAACTATTTAATAGTTACCTAGTTAAAATAATAACAAAATTACCTGTAAAATAAATCCTAACCTAAGTTACAATTAAACCTAACACTATACTATCATTAAATTAATTAAATAAAATACCTACAATTAAACCTAACACTACACTATCAATAAATAAATTAAATACAATTCCTACAAATAACTACAATGAAATAAACTATCTAAAGTACAAAAAATAAAAAAGAACTAAGTTACAAAAAATAAAAAAATATTTACAAACATAAGAAAAATATTACAACAATTTTAAACTAATTACACCTACTCTAAGCCCCCTAATAAAATAACAAAGACCCCCAAAATAACAAAATGCCCTACCCTATTCTAAATTACTACATTTCAAAGCTCTTTTACCTTACCAGCCCTGAACAGGGCCCTTTGCGGGGCATGCCCCAAGAAATTCAGCTCTTTTGCCTGTAAAAAAAAAACATACAATACCCCCCCCAACATTACAACCCCACCACCCACATACCCCTAATCTAACCCAAACCCCCTTAAATAAACCTAACACTAAGCCCCTGAAGATCTTCCTACCTTGTCTTCACCCTACCAGGTTCACCGATCCGTCCTGAAGAGCTCCTCCGATGTCCTGATCCAAGCCCAAGCGGGGGGCTGAAGAGGTCCATGATCCGGCTGAAGTCTTCATCCAAGCGGGAGCTGAAGAGGTCCATGATCCGGTAATTGTAGGTATTTTATTTAATTAATTTATTGATAGTGTAGTGGTAGGTTTAATTGTAGATAATTATAGGTATTTTATTTAATTAATTTATTGATAGTATAGTGGTAGGTTTAATTGTAACTTAGGTTAGGATTTATTTTACAGGTAAATTTGTAATTATTTTAGCTATTTTAGCTATTAAATAGTTCTTAACTATTAAATAGCTATTGTACCTGGTTAAAATAATTACAAAGTTGCCTGTAAAATAAATATTAATCCTAAAATAGCTACAATGTAATTATTCGTTATATTGTAGCTATATTAGGGTTTATTTTACAGGTATTTAGCTTTAAATAGGAATAATTTATTTAATAAGAGTTAATTAATTTCGTTAGATTAAAATTATATTTAATTTAGGGGGGTGTTAGGGTTAGGGTTAGACTTAGCTTTAGGGGTTAATACATTTATTAGAATAGCGGTGAGCTCCGGTCAGCAGATTAGGGGTTAATAATTGAAGTTAGGTGTTGGCGATGTTAGGGAGGGCAGATTAGGGGTTAATACTATTTATTATAGGGTTAGTGAGGCGGATTAGGGGTTAATAACTTTATAATAGTAGCGGTGCGGTCCGCTCGGCAGATTAGGGATTAATAAGTGTAGGCAGGTGGAGGCGACGTTGTGGGGGGCAGATTAGGGGTTAATAAATATAATATAGGGGTCGGCGGTGTTAGGGGCAGCAGATTAGGGGTACATAAGTATAACGTAGGTGGCGGTCGGCAGATTAGGGGTTAAAAAAATTTAATAGAGTGGCGGCGATGTGGGGGGGACCTCGGTTTAGGGGTACATAGGTAGTTTATGGGTGTTAGTGTACTTTAGAGTACAGTAGTTAAGAGCTTTATGAACCGGCGTTAGCCCAGAAAGCTCTTAACTACTGACTTTTTTCCTGCGGCTGGAGTTTTGTCGTTAGATGTCTAACGCTCACTTCAGATATGACTCTAAATACCGGAGTTAGAAAGATCCCATTGAAAAGATAGGATACGCAATTGACGTAAGGGGATCTGCGGTATGGAAAAGTCGCGGCTGAAAAGTGAGCGTTAGACCCTATTTTGAGTGACTCCAAATACCGGAGTTAGCCTAAAACCAGCGTTAGGAGCCTCTAACGCTGGTTTTCACGTCTAACGCCAAACTCCAAATCTAGGCCATAGATAAGTGGAAGAAACCATTATGAGATATTTATTACATCTCCATTCTTAAAAAAAACTATATATATATATTGGATATGAAGAAATATAAATTAAAAATACCCACAATTATATGGTGTTAAAATCTTGTGCTGTTTCTGTCCTTGTAGGAAGAATCACATAGGTGCTTTGTTCTGTAATTATCCCTCTTGCAGATTCTCCTGTATGTCAACATTTGAAGCATCACTTGAACTTTGAGTCTTATTTAAGTCATCCTTGGTGGTACATAAACTTCTGCAGCTTGAATATTTGGCTCTCCTGTGTTTGTACTTCTGTTATGATACAGATATATTCTGTTAAGATGATAATCTTTGCCATTCTCTGTGCGCACAATATACGAGCATTGAGCACTTGTTACTTTGGTAACTACTTCCGGTTTCCACCTTCCTTCTAAATTTTGCACCCTTACCCTATCACTAGGTTCACAAGGTTTTTAAATCTAAAACCCTGATCCTAGTACTGTTTCTACCTGTTTTTTAATGATTCCACTGTCTAATGATTGCAGGTGTTGAAGGAAAAACTGATTTCAATCATCTACTCATTAGTAATTGTGAAAGTGATGCAATTCAATCTATCGGAGTGTTACTGTAGTTTAAAATACACAGGTTTTTATCTTGATTAGTTTGGGCTGCATTTTCCAAAATGTTCTTTGCAATTTACACATATTTTTCAGCTAAACCATCTGACTGAGGGTAATGTAGGCTACTCAATGTGTGTTTGAAACACCATTCTTTTGCAAAGTTTGCAAATTCCATTGAGGAGTACTGAGAACCATTATATGAGATCAACTTATCACAGATGACATGTCTTGCAAAGACAGATTTAATTACATTTGCCACTGCACTAGCTTTAGTGTCCCTTGAGTCATTTAAAAATAATGACTGTAGTAGTCCACTATTATAAGATAATTGTTATGGTTCCACAGAAATAGGTATGATGCAATTCTTTCCGAATGTCTCTCTGGCTGTACTCTAGTTACTATTGGGTGCTTTTGGTTTGCTATTTGTTTTTTTGGCATCTTGTACACTTAATGACCATGTCTTCAATCTGTAAATTCATTCCAAGCCAATATAAGAGAACCCTAGCACATCTTTTACACAATGCTATTCCAAAATGTTTACATTCTTTTATTATTTCTTTCCTGAGCTCTGGGGAACCACAATTCTCTCCCCTTTAAAAACAATCCCATCCACTATTGACACTTCCTTCCTCACATTCCATTAAGGTTTAAAGTCAACATTCACTTTGGCTTTTGAGTTTGGCCATCCTTGCCTTATCATTTTGATCAAGTTGGTCAGAGTTGCAACCCTTCTCATCAGTGTCAGGTAATTGTTACAGAGTGCACACGTTTTCCAAGTCCCTTTCCTCTATTTTGTCTTGTCCCGGTTTAAATATCCTTGAATGTATATAAACTACTAGAACTCTTTTCCAGGTATATATAATACATGTATATCATATTTTTGTATTTTTAGGATCGTTCTTTGCAGCCTTGGTGGAGCAGACACTAGTGTTTTTTCCATGATGCTCACAAGTGGTTTATAATCTGTCTCAACTGTGATTTTTCACCCACAGATGTGTTTATGAAACTTTTCACAACCAATTACAATGCCTTTCATTTCTTTTTCTCTCTGGGCATAGTTGCGCTGTGTAGGAATCATTGATTTGGAAGCATATGCAACAAGCCTGCTTCTTGCATTAACAATTCCCCTACCAACCTGAGAGGCATAAACCTGTATTGTTACCTCCTTCTTGGGGTCAAAATATTGTAATCCAGTTTCTGATGAATGCACAATAAGACCAACATTATTTATTGATGCATTCCAGCTCTATAATGCATCATTTTGTAGTAGTTCTTTTTGTGGGAAAAAAACCTTGACAGGGAATTAAATATACCCAGAATGTTTTCTAATTCATTCTTAGAGGTAGGAGGATCCAGATGTTGTATTGCTGCTATTTTCTCTTGAGTCTGCTTTTTGCTCATCTTGTGATAGAATGTGACCACAATATGTGACTTGGGTAACACCAATTTGCATTTTACTTGGGTTTTACCTTGTTTATCTCAGGACAATGTTCCAATAGTGCAAACAGACTTTAATCATGTTCGTCCTGTGTAGATCCATATACCAGAAGATCATCTATGATTACATCTACATCATGTAGGCATTCAATGCTTTTTTCTGAAAAATGTTTTGTGCTGATGCAATTTCAAAGGGAACTTTAGTGTAGTGCCATCTCCCAAATGTTGACTTAAAAGTGGTAAGCTTGCTGCTCTGTTCATCTAATTTGAGCTACCAATATCCTGACTGATCATCTAATGTGCTGAAGAATTTTGCATGTGCTAACTTGTGTGTAATGTCATCTAGAGTTGGTAAACTGTAACGCTCTTGCATGATTTCTCTGTTTAAATCCCTTGGATCAATGCATATTCTTAAAGCACCTGCATCTTACTTTTCTACTGCAACCATTGAACTCACCCATTCAGCAGGCTCATCTACTTTTTTCAGCATTCTATTTTACCATGCAATCCAGTTCCTCTTTGAGTTTGTCTTTCATGGCAATTGGAATACTTCTTATTGCATGAATGACTGGATGTGCATCTGGTTTTTATTTAATGCTGCATTAGGCAGGTAAGAAAATCATTTGTACACCTAGTCTTCTCAGAAAGAAAGGAGAGTACTGTAATCAGAAAGGTAATAGTTGTTGTTTCAAACAATATAGACTATTATTTGCATTTTAGAACACTAAAACCAAAGACACAGGCAGAATAGATTGTGACTGGCAGGAAAAAATAGTAATTTGTGTTCATTTTAATTTGTAAAGAGAGAGAGAGAGAGAGAGAGAGAGAGAGAGAGAGAGAGAGAGAGAGAGAGAGAGAGAGAGAGAGAGAGAGAGAGAGAGAAATATATATCTAGGCATATTTCGCTCCCTGGAAAAATTTCTTTGGATGCCTTTAGCTTCTGTACAGAGTTTGTCCTGCAGTTATTTTGCTTTGCTGCTATGACTCAGATTACTTTCACTTTGCACCATGTGTAAGACTCCTGTGTCTGTGTCACTATGAAGTAACTGCATGTAAGCTCTGGATGTTTCATATGCTCTAGCTATTTTTATTGCAGAGTGTATTGTTAGATCTGCTTCTAGCAGTAATTTTTCCTGTACTTCTCTAGAATTTGATCTCATTACAGTTCTATCTTTTATCATATCATCACAGTCATGAAAGGCACAGTCTTTAGATATTAGATGTAGCTGTGACCTACTCATCCTTAGAATGCTTTCATAAAACATTTCTCTTTGTATATTAATATGTATTTTTTCTCTGAGGATTACAGTATGTTTCAAACTTCTCAAATAACACATTGGGATGTTTTTTTTTTTACCTGCAGCAGATATAGCTCCGGTGGCACTCCATCCCCCACATATATCTCTGCCTTTTTCCTATGCAAATGAGAAACTATGCAACCTTCTGCTCCTGTGTCCACTTGTCAGCATCAGGACCAGAGGCAGAACAAACTTAATTTTAGGCCTGTCTGCAAGCTAGAGTTATGGGGCCCCCTTTAAGCCAAGCCTCAATTATATGAGCGCAAGCATGGCAGCTGTGTATAACAGAGGTTGCTCCTGACTGCTATCCATCCTGCTTACCTGGTTTCTCTAGAGCAAATAGAGTGCAACAATAAACTAATAGGCCCTATATACACAATCTTGAAAACAATGGGCGAGATTAAATATGTGGCGTAAGTTTCAGCACATAACCCGCGCCGCGTAAAACGGAAAAACTGGCAACATTCAGAAATGTGTGCAACTACACATTTCTGGTGTCACCCGTAACTTACGCCAGTATATAGTCTTGCACATGTAACTAAAAAATAACTAAAAAATAAATAAATGTTGAATTCACACGTAGAAATCTAAACCGGAATATAAAAATTAAACCGATACGTCAAAACGCCATTCAAACCCCTTAATCCACCATCCCCACAAATCGCAATCACTAATAAAAGTTATTAACCCCTAAGCCGCCATTCCCCCACATCACAATCACTAAAAAAGTTATTAACCCCTAAACCGGCTTCCCCCGCATTGCAATCACTAATAAAAGTTATTAACCTCTAAACCGCCATCCCCCCACATTGCAAACACCTAATTAATCTATTAACCCCTAAACCATCCACATCGCAACACCTAATTAAAATATTATTAACTAAACCGCCAACCACCCACAACGCAAACACCTAATTAACCTATTAACCCCCAATCCGCCAACCACCCACAATGCAAACACCTAATTAACTTATTAACCCCTAATCCACCTATCCCCCACAATGCAAAGTACCTAATAAAACTATTAAACCCTAAACTTACCATCCTCCACAATTCAAAGTATTAAACTAAAAACTAAGCCACCTAATCTAACACCCCCTAACTTAACCCCAATTAAAATACACTGAAATAAAATTAAAAAGATACTAACTACATTAAAAAATTTAAAAAGTTACAAAAATAAAAAAACTAATTTACATGAAACCCTAACATTTCATAAAAAACCTACCATTACAGAAAATAAAAAAGATAGAAGATGGTCCCACGATGGATGAAGATGGAGTCACCTGGATGAAGACGTTTCACCGCCAAAATGAAGATGGTTCACCGGACTTCATCAATGGTGAGTACCTATTTTGTGGATTAGTGTTAGTTGTTTTTTTTATTATTGGATTGTTTTTTTTTTTTAGATTAGGGCTTTTTTTTATTTTTAATGGGCTGAAAAAGAGATGAATGCCCTTTTAATGGCAATGCCCATACAAATGCTCTTTTCGGGCAATGGTTAGATTAGGTTTTTTTTTTAGTTAGGTTTTTTTATTTTGGGGGGGTTGGGGGGGGTGGGGGGTTGTAATGTTAGTTGGTAATTTGTTTATTTTATTTGCTGTTAACTTTAGGGCAATGCCCTACAAAACGCATTTTTAAGGGCTATTGGTAGTTTATTTATAGATTAGGTTATCAAAAAAAGGGGCTATACCTTTTTCTTTTTTTTTTTAATAATTTAATTTGTTATTTTCTGTATTGGTAGTTTGTTTTTATTATTTTCTGTAATGTTATTATTTTTTTGTAAGGGTAGGTTTTTTATTTTCTGTAATGGTAGTTTTTTATGTAATGTTGTGGTTTTATGTAAATAAGTTTTTTTTATTTTTTGGTAACTTTATTTTTAATGTAGTTAGTATCTTTTTAATTTCATTTCAGTGTATTTTAATTGGAGTTAAGTTAGGGGGTGTTAGGTTAGGGGGCTTAGTTTATAGTTTAATACTTTGCATTGTGGGGGGATGGCGGTTTAGGGGTTAATAGTTTTATTATGTACTTTGCATTGTGGGGGGTTGGTGGATTAGGGGTTAATAGGTTAATTAGGTGTTTGCATAGTGGTTGGTTGGTGAATTAGCGGTTAATAGTTTAATTAGATACTTTGATATGTTGATACGTTGTAAGGTGTTGACGATTTAGGGGTTAATATTTGAATTAGATACTTTGCGTTGTGGGTGTTGGCAGTTTATGGGGTTAATAGTTTAATTAGGTGTTTGCAATGTGGGGGTGGCGGTTTAGGGGTTAATAGTTTAATTCGGTGTTTGCGATATGGGGGTGTTGGTTTAGGGGTGTCAAGGTCGCACACTAACTTACCTCTCTCTTCCATGTCACGGCACCAGACGGCTCACTCCACTATACCGCATGCTCCACTGCACCGGGAGCTGCGTGTGAGACATCCATCAGAACTACCAGGAACTTCACAGGTCGCAAGACACAACACGCTATAGTGTGCTACACATCCAGACTTCATTCTGAATGCTCCTTAGGTGTGTGCGCGTACACACACCACGCCTGTTACATGAAGGAAGGAGGTGTCTCTCTCTGCCTATAAAAGAAAGACGTCTGATTAGTCTGCTCAGTGTTCAGATATACTGTGTACCTTGTGTTACGAACTTTGCTCTTATCCTGTTATCCTGATATTGACCTTTCTGCCTGTTTTATCGTTAACGAACCTTTGCTACCTGAACTGACCATTTGCCTGTTCGACCACGTCTCTGTCTCATCCCTTGTCTGTACTTCAAAATCGATCCTATTCAGCCTCTCCTTCTGCATCCTGGGCTTCTACCACCAAACCCTTATGGAGCACGCAGAAGTTGTTGAAACGCTGAATACCTTAACCAGGCAGGTATCCGGCCTTACTCAAGCTGTCCAAGACTTACAAGCCCAAGCTCAAGCTGCCGCCCCTCCTCTGGTAGCTGCAATACCTCAACTGCCTGTGGCAGCGCATCGGGTTCCCTTACCTGAGGCTGATTCTACAGTCCCTGAACCTCAGCTACCGCTTCCTGAACAGTTCGCAGGAGATAGATCCAAATATCGTTCTTTTGTCATGTCATGTCAACTGAAGTTTGCTTTGAAACCCTGCATATACCATTCTGAAACAATTAAAGTGCGCTCTGTTATATCACTCCTTTCTGGTCCACCATCAGAATGGGCTTATGCTCTCTTTCGTATCAACAATCCCTGTGTCCAGTCATGGGACCTATTTGTAAAGGCGAAGTCCTCTTTGTACGATGATCCCAACAAACAAGAAACGTCCCAAAGTGCCATTAGAGCCCTAGGTCAGGGCCGCCGACCAGTAGAGGAGTATACATCTGACTTCAAACGTTATGCCACAGACACATGCTGGAATGAAATAGGCCTATTAAATCAGTTCCGTTTAGGACTGTCAGAGACTCTCAAAGATGACTTTGCTCATTTTGGTATCCCAGAGACACTTGAAGCCTTTAAGCAATAAGCTATTCAATTGGATCGGCGCCTGCGGGAGCGATGCCAGGAAAGCGCCACTTACTATATCACTAATTTTAAGTATGAAGTTAACTATTCCGGCCTTCCTACAAATGCTCCTCCTTTAATACAAAATGAAGAATCAATGCAGGTCGGATTGGTCCAAGGAAGACTACCACCTGCTGAATTACAATGGAGAAAAAGAGATAACCTGTGTCTATATTGTGGATGTTCTAATCATACAGTTAAAACATGCCCAGAGAAACACAGAAATACTAGGGGTAAGAAACCTGAACTTTCTCTAATGACCTCTATGCAGAATACTACTACTCCTCCTTTATCCATCTCTCTTTCATTGCAGTGGGACAAGAACACCCATGAATGTCAAGCCTTGATTGATTCCAGAGCCAGTGGCTGCTTCATCAACTCTGCATTAGCCAGCGCCAAGTCTATTCCTATATGCAATAAAAATCCACCCTTAAAATTCCAAGTCATATATGGGTATTTCTGTCTTCTGGTCTCCTCATGGAACACACCCTTCCTATTAAGGTGTCTATAAAAAGTCATGTAGAGAATCTAGTTTTTCATCTGGTACCCTCACCTCTGTTTACAGTCATCCTAGGCATTCCCTGGTTACGGATCCATGACCCGCTATCTCCTGGTCTACAGGTGTTTTAACCTTCTCTCCTCTATGTTCTTCACAATGTATTTCAAACAAAAATAAGAACAGGTATATACACTCCATTCTTGATGCAAGTATGACAAGAAAAGAGATAACCATCTTACCAGAAATATATCAGCAATATTGAGACATATTTGATAAGAAAGGAGTAGAGGTCCTCCCACCAAGCAGATCCTATGACTGCCCCATTAATTTTCTACCTGGTGCACCTATTCCTTTTGGCAAAATCTACTCATTTGCAGAGAAAGAATTACAGATCTTAAAATAGTGCATCCAAGAAAATCTACAAAAAGGTTTTATTCGGTCTATTTTTTGTTGGAAAGAAAGATGGTAGCTTATGTCCCTGCATTGGTTACCATGAACTCAATCGAATCACTGTCAAAAATAAGTATCCCCTTCCCCTCATCTCGGAGCTAATCGAACGTCTCCAAAAATGCCACTATATACTCCAAACTGGACCTACGGGGTGCTTACAATCTTCTACGAGTTTGTCAGGGAGACAAATGGAAAACTGCATTCTGCTTTCGTTTTGGACACAACAAGTCTCTGGTCATGACCTATGTAAAGCCCCCGCCTCCTTCCAACATTTTCTCAACGATGTGTTTAGAGACTTACTCGACCAGTACGTAGTGGTCTATTTGGATGACATACTTGTCTTTTCTCCTAAACTACACACACATCGCCGTCATATGTTTGAGGTTACTAAAGAGGTTACGACACAACAATCTATACGCCAAGATAGAAAAATGTGTTTTTGAGACCAATCGTGTCAAATTCACCGGGTTCATAATTTGCCCAGGTAAGGTAGAGATGGATCCCTGAAAAGTGGAGGCCATCCTGAACTGGCCAATACCGCAAAACAAGAAACAGATACAGCGATTTATAGGCTTTGCCAATTTTTACCGGAAATATATCCGCAACTTTTGCTCAGTAGCACAGCCTCTCACTAATCTTACAAAGAAAGACACCGTATGGCACTGGTCACCCTCTACACAACAGTCCTTTGACACTTTGAAACACCTGTTCACAACAGCTTCTATCCTGCACTTACCTGATCCTAAGAAATTGTATGTTTTAGAGGTGGACACCTCCTACACAGCTGCAGGTGCTATACTCAAACAAAGCGAAGATATAACCGGCTCTCTCCATCCTCTTGCTTTCTATTCTCGAAGGCTAACAGAAGCCAAGACCAATTATGATGTTGGGGATAAGGAACTCCTAGCCATCAAATGTATCTTTGAAGAATGGAAACATCTTCTAGAAGGTACCACACATCCCATCACGGTATTCACAGATCATAAAAACCTAGAGTACCTTCATTGTGCCAAATGACTCAATCCTCATCAAGCTCACTGGGCACTATATTTCACATGCTTTAATTTCCATTTAACATATAGGCCTGGTTCTAGGAACCAAAAGGCTGATGCTCACTCCAGTATGGAGACTCCACAGGATTCCAAAACCAAGAAAGAAGAAATCGTTTTACAGAACCATCACTTTCTGGGGGTTATGGCCCACCTCCTCAAAGACATTCAAGCTACTGCTTCCTCTATGGATCTTCCTCTCACATCAGATGGTTATCCTTTAGCTCATGGGAAGAAATCTGTTCCAAAACCCTACAACTAAAAATTTTGCAGCAATTCTATGATGTTCCCCTCACAGGTCATGAGGGGCAGCGAAAAACTCTCAGTTCCTTTCAACAATACTTCTGGTGGCCCTCTCTTCAACAGGATGTTATTGATTATGTTAAGTCATGCACTGTCTGTACAAGGTCCAAAAGTGTCACCACCAAAACAGCTGGACTTCTCCAATCCCTACCAATGCCAACCAGACTCTGTAGTCATCTCACGGTTGACTTTCTTGTAGACCTACCTGAATCTCAAGGATACAGTGGTCAATCGTCTAACAAAGATGTCCCACGTCATCCCTATTAAAGGACTTCCAACAGATAAAAGAACAGCAGCATTGTCTCATGACAATGGGGGGTAGTTATCAAGCCGTCAACCTCAAATATGCTGGAATTCCGCAGCGTATTTGTGGCGAGGCTGATTCGCCTTAGTTATCAAAGGCTAGAGATTGGCAAAAGTAGAATTTTGTGACGTAACCTTCGATCCGCCGGACTCAGTCTGACACAGATCGATTCTTACGTCACTACAGATGTTCCGCACACAAGTGCGGCACAATCTGACTACTTTTGCTAGTTATCAAATGACTAGCAGGTACGCTCTGCACTTTTCCGGCCCAGCGTACCTGGTTTTCAATCCGCCGCCCTGGAGGCGGCGGATCCCATAGGAATCAATGGGAGTCTGACCATAGCAAAAGTACAAGTTCGCTGCTGCCAGACATCCCATTGATTTCTATGGGAGATGTCTACACCTAACATGTACCCCGAGTCTAAACACCCCCCTACACCGCCACAACTAAATAAAGTTATTACCCCCTAAACCACCGCTCCCGAAGCCCACCGCAACTCTTATAAATGTATTACCCCTAAACCGCCGCTCCCGGAGCCCACCGCAAGCGACTCTATACATATTAACCCCTAAACCGTCGCTCCCTGACTCCGCTGCAACTATAATAAATGTATTAACCCCTAAACCGCCGCTCCCGGACACCGCCGCAACCTACATTATACCTAGTAACCCCTATCCTGCCCCCCCTATACCGCCGCCCTCTATAATAAAGTTATTAACCCCTATCCTGCTGATCCCACACCTCACCGCAACTAAATAAATAGTTTAACCCCTAAACCGCCGCTCCCGGACCCTGCCGCAACCTATATTAAATTTATTAACCCCTAATCTGCCCCCCCTACACCGTCGCCACCTATAATACATTTATTAACCCCTCTCCTGCCCCCCACTACACCGCCGCCACTGTAATAAATTTATTAACCCCTAAACCTAAGTCTAACACTAACCCTAACACCCCCCTAACTTAAATATTAATTAAATAAATCTAAATAATATTTCTATTATTAACTAAATTAATCCTATTTAAAACTAAATACTTACCTTTAAAATAAACCCTAATATAGCTACAATATAAATAATTATTATATTGTAGCTATCTTAGGATTTATTTTTATTTTATAGGTAACTTTCAATTTATTTTAACTAGGTATAATAGCTATTAAATAGTTATTAACTATTTAATAGATACCTAGCTAAAATAAAGAGAAATTTACCTGTAAAATAAAAACTAACCTAAGTTACAATTACACCTAACACTACACTATACTTAAATAAATTATTCCTATTTAAAACTAAATACTTACCTGTAAAATAAACCCTAAGATAGCTACAATGTAATTAATAATTACATTGTAGCTATTTTAGGATTTATATTTATTTTACAGGTAACTTTGTATTTATTTTAGCTAGTTAGAATAGTTATTAAATAGTTATTAACTATTTCATAACTACCTAGCTAAAAGAAATACAAAATTACCTGTAAAATAAATCCTTACCTAAGTTACAATTAAACCTAACACTACACTATCATTAAATAAATTAAATAAATTAATACAAATAACTACAATTAAATACAATTACATAAACTAACTAAAGTACAAAAAAATAAAAAAAGCTAAGTTACAAAAAATAAAAAAATAGGTTACAAACATTTAAAAAATATTACAACAATTTTAAGCCCCCCAAAATAAAAAAATTCCCTACCCTATTCTACATTAAAAAAGTTCAAAGCTCTTTTACCTTACCAGCCCTTAAAAGGGCCTTTTGTGGAGCATGCCCCAAAGAAAACTGCTCTTTTGCCTGTAAAAGAAAAATACAACCCCCTCCAACATTAAAACCCACCACCCACATACCCCTAATCTAACCCAAACCCCCCTTAAAATAACCTAACACTAATCCCCTGAAGATCATCCTACCTTGAGTTGTCTTCACTCAGCCGAGCCACAGATGGAACTGAAGAGGAGATCCAGAGCGGCCGAAGTGATCCTCCAAGGGGCGCTGAAGAAATCTTCCATCCGATGAAGTGATCCTCCAGGCGGAATTAAGGTAGGAAAAATCTGATTGGCTGATTGGATCAGCCAATCAGATTGAGCTTGCATTCTATTGGCTGATCCGATCAGCCAATAGAATGCGAGCTCAATCTGATTGGCTGATTCAATCAGCCAATCAGATTTTTCCTACCTTAATTCCGATTGGCTGATAGAATCCTATCAGCCAATCGGAATTGAAGGGACGCCATCTTGGATGACGTCCCTTAAAGGAGCCTTCATTCATCGGTAGTCCGTCGGGAAAGAAGGATGTTCCGCGTCGGCGGGATGAAGATTGAAGACCCCGCTTGGAAGATGACATTGCCCGGATAGAAGACTTCTTCAGCGCCGCCTGGAGGATCACTTCATCGGATGAAAGATTTCTTCAGCGCCCCTTGGATGATGACTTCTGCTGCTCCGGATGTCTTCTTCTGTTCCATCGGTGGTCGGCTGGCTGAAGACGGCTAAATGTAGGATGATCTCCAGGGGGTAGTGTTAGGTTTATTTAAGGGGGGTTTGGGTTAGATTAGGGGTATGTGGGTGGTGGGTTTTAATGTTGGGGGGGTTTGTATTTTTATTTTACAGGCAAAAGAGCTGTTTTCTTTGGGGCATGCCCCGCAAAAAAGGCCCTTTTAAGGGCTGGTAAGGTAATAGAGCTGGTAACTTTTTAATGTAGAATAGGGTAGGGCATTTTTTTTTATTTTGGGGGGCTTTGTTATTTTATTAGGGGGCTTAGATTAGGTGTAAGTAGCTTAAAATTGTTGTAATATTTTTTAAATGTTTGTAACTTAATTTTTTTATTTTTTGTAACTTATTTTTTTTTATTTTTTGTACTTTAGTTAGTTTATTTAATTGTATTTAATTGTAGTTATTTGTAGGTAATTTATTTAATTAATTTAATGATAGTGTAGTGTTAGGTTTAATTGTAACTTAGGTTAGGATTTATTTTACAGGTAATTTTGTATTTCTTTTAGCTAGGTAGTTATGAAATAGTTAATAACTATTTAATAACTCTTCTAACTAGCTAAAATAAATACAAATTTACCTGTAAGATAAATATAAATCCTAAAATAGCTACAATGTAATTATTAATTACATTGTAGCTATCTTAGGGTTTATTTTACAGGTAAGTATTTAGTTTTAAATAGGAATAATTTATTTAATGATAGTGTAGTGTAAGGTGTAATTGTAACTTAGGTTAGTTTTTATTTTACAGGTAAATTTCTCTTTATTTTAACTAGGTAGCTATTAAATAGTTAATAACTATTTAATAGCTATTGTACCTAGTTAAAATAAATTGAAATTTGCCTGTAAAAAATAAATAAATCGTAAGATAGCTACAATATAATTATTATTTATATTGTAGCTATATTAGGGTTTATTTTAAAGGTAAGTATTTATTTTTAAATAGGATTAATTTAGTAAATAAGAGTTATAATATTTAGATGTATTTAATTAATATTTAAGTTAGGGGGGTGTTAGGGTTAGACTTAGGTTTAGGGGTTAATAATTTTATTATAGTTGGGGCGGTGTAGCGGGGGGCAGGATGGGGTTAATAAATGTATTATAGTGGCGGCGGTGTAGGGGGGCAGGATAGGGGTTAATAGGAATTATGTAGGTGGCGGCGGGGTCCGGGAGCGGCGGTTTAGGGATTAACATATATATTATAGTGGCGGTGAGGTCCGGGAGCGGCGGTTTAGGGGTTAACATATATATTATAGTGGTGGCGGGGTCCGGGAGCAGCGGTTTAGGGGTTAACATATATATTATAGTGGCGGCGGGCTCCGGGAGCGGCGGTTTAGGGGGTAATACATTTATTTAGTTGCGGCGGTGTAGGGGGGGACAGATTTGGGGTGTTTAGACTCGGGGTACATGTTAGGGTGTTAGGCGCAGACATCTCCCATAGAAATCAATGGGATGTCGGGCAGCAGCGAACATGAACTTTCGCTATGGTCAGACTCCCATTGATTCCTATGGGATCCGCCGCCTCCAGGGTGGCGGGTTGAAAACCAGGTACGCTGGGCCGGAAAAGTGCCGAGCGTACCTGCTAGTTTTTTGATAACTAGCAAAAGTAGTCAGATTGTGCCGAACTTGTGTGCGGAACATCTGGAGTGACGTAAGAATCGATCTGTGTCTGACTGAGTCCGGCGGATCGAAGCTTACGTCACAAAATTCTACTTTTGCCAGGCAGCAGGGCTTGATAACTAAGGCGAATCAGCCTCGCCACAAATACGCTGCGGAATTCCAGCGTATTTGAGGTTGACGGCTTGATAACTAGAGGCCTGTGTGTTTAGATGTGTATATATGACTGTAAATAACCCTTATAACTTTTTTTAATTAATAATTTTTATTAGATTGTGTTATTATGAGTGTAACTGTACTTTTAATTGTATTTTTAATCTGTTTTGGGACACTTTTTTGTTTCGCGAAACAGTTACCAGAGCTCCGAGGACACGCTATTCTGACGCATATTAATTTCAATTGTACTCAAGTGATTGTGTTTACTTTCAACTTGTAATGCGAGCGATTCATTTGACGCAAGCAAACAGCCACGAAAGCCCCCTTTTCGCTTGTGTGTAGCTTTTTGGGCGCCACCCACAATTTGGCCCTTAGATAATCGAAAATCACTTATGTTCATTTTATGCAAAACCAATTCTACTTTCTTTCTCTTGTAAGGTGTATCCAGTCCACGGATTCATCCTTTACTTGTGGGATATTCTCCTTCCCTACAGGAAGTGGCAAAGAGAGCACACAGCAGAGCTGTCCATATAGCTCCCCCTCTAGCTCCACCCCCCAGTCATTCTCTTTGCCGGCTCTAAGCAATTGGAAGGGTAAAGTGAATGTGGTGTTAGAATTGTAGTTTTTATTTTCTACAAGCAAAAGTTTGTTATTTTAAATGGTACCGGTGTGTACTATGTACTCTCTAGCAGAAAAAAGATGAAGATTTCTGCAGGGAGGAAGATGATTTTAGCATGTTGTAACTAAAATCAACTGCTGTTCCCACAAAGGACTGAGGAGTACAAGAAAACGTCAGGGGGGGGAACAGTTTGCTCAGGGGGGGGGGACAGTTTGCAGGTCAGGCTGCAATAAGGTATGTTCAGTCATTTATTTCTAGACAAGACTGTGATAATGCTAGAAAAGACTGATAAGATCCCCATGAGGGAAGGGTAAGCTGTATGGAATTGCTAGCTTACATAACAGGGCTAATTTATGCTGGTTGACACTACTTAATGGCAAACGGTTTTTATTGAAAAATATCGTTTTTTGAGACACTTTGAAGGTTCCTTTGGGTTTCTTTCAGGGGTTGTTACCCACATGGCTATTATTAAAACACTTAGGAGTGTTTCTTTAGGCCTCAGAGCACCGGAGTAAGGTGGGAGGGGCCTAATTTCGCGCCTCAGATGCGCAGTTTTAGTGACTAGAACTTCAGGCTGTTTCATATGGAGGGTCCTGCTATGGTTTGAGGACACATAAGAAGCTTTTTCCCCACAAATCTGACTCCCAAGGGCAGGTAGGGCCACAGCAGAGCTGTGGCAAGGGGCTGAAGTTGTTTGAACTGGTCTGTTGGCTTAATATCGATCCGGTTTGGGCATTAAGGGGTTAATGGTTTTTATTGCTAGTGGTGCAATCTTACTAATGCTTTAGGTACATACTGTGAAAATTTTGAAAAGTTTGCTGCATTTTTCACTGTTTTGGAAAAATTGTGTGCCTTTTTATCTCTTAAAGGCACAGTAACGTTTTTTGCAAAGTGTGTTTTTGCTTGATTAAAGTGATTTCTAAGCCTCTTTGCCTTACTACTAGTCTGTTAAACATGTCTGACACCAAGGAAAATCCTTGTTCAATGTGTTTAGAAGCCATGGTGGAACCCCCTCTCAGAATGTGTCCCACTTGTACTGATATGTCTATACACTTTAAAGAACATATTGTTGCACTTAAAAATGTGTCCCTAGATGATTCTCAGATAGAAGGTAATGAGGTTAGCCCGTTAACCTCTCCCCAAGTGTCACAACCAGTTACGCCCGCTCAAGCGACCCCTAGCACCTCTAGTGCGTCTAACTCTTTTACCTTACAAGACTTGGCGGCAGTCATGGATAATACCCTCTCAGTATTTTTATCTAAACTGCCCGTGTTACCTGCAAAGCGTGATAGCTCTGTTTTAAGAACAGATTCTGAGCATTCTGAAGCTTTAGTAGCCGTATCCGATATACACTCACAACGTTCTGAAATGGGGGCGAGGGATGTGCTGTCTGAGGGAGAAATTTCCGATTCGGGAAAGGTTGCTCCTCAGACAGACTCAGATACGTTGGCTTTTAAATTTAAACTAGAACACCTCCGCTTATTGTTCAGGGAGGTATTAGTTACTCTGGATGACTGTGACCCTATGGTGGTTCCAGAGAAATTGTGTAAAATGGACAAGTACCTAGAAGTTCCTGTCTACACTGATGTGTTCCCGGTCCCTAAGAGGATTGCGGATATCGTTTCTAGGGAGTGGGATAAACCAGGTATTCCCTTCGTTCCCCCCCCTGCTTTTAAGAAAATGTTCCCCATATCTAACCCCATGCGGGACTCGTGGCAGACGGTCCCTAAGGTGGAGGGGGCTGTTTCTTCACTTGCTAAACGCACAACTATACCAATCGAAGACAGTTGTGCTTTTAAAGACCCTATGGATAAAAAATTAGAGGGTTTACTTAAGAAAAATTTTGTTCAACAAGGTTTTCTTCTCCAACCTATTGCGTGCATTGTTCCTGTAACCACTGCAGCTGCTTTCTGGTTCGAGGCGCTGGAAGATGCGGTCCAGATGGAGACCTCATATGAGGACATTGTGGACAGAATTAAGGCTCTTAAGCTGGTTAATTCTTTTATCACAGATGCCACTTTCCAAATAGCTAAGTTAGCGGCAAAAAATTCAGGTTTCGCCATTTTAGCACGCAGGGCGTTATGGCTAAAGTCCTGGTCGGCCGATGTGTCGTCAAAATCCAATCTATTGAACATCCCTTTCAAAGGAAAGACCCTCTTCGGGCCTGAATTGAAAGAGATTATTTCAGAAATCACTGGGGGAAAAGGCCATGCTCTCCCCCAGGACAAGTCCTTCAAGACGAAGAACAAACAAAATAATTTTCATTCCTTTCGGAATTTCAGGAGCGCTCTTGCTTCATCCTCCCCTGCTGAAAAGCAAGAGGGTAACACTTCACAACCCAGGGCAGCCTGGAAGCCTTACCAGGGCTGGAACAAGGGTAAACAGGCCAAGAAGCCTGCTGCTGCCTCTAAGACAGCATGAAGGGGTAGCCCCCGATCCGGGACCGGATCTAGTAGAGGGCAGACTCTCTCTCTTCGCTCAGGCCTGGGCAAGAGACGTACACGATCCCTGGGCCTTAGAGATTGTACCCCAGGGATATCTTCTAGAATTCAAAGACTCCCCTCCAAGGGGAAGGTTCCATATTTCTCGTCTGTCTTCAGACATGACAAAGAAAGAGGCGTTCTTACGCTGTGTAGAAGACCTACATACAATGGGAGTGATCCACCCAGTTCCAATTGCAGAACAAGGGCTGGGGTTTTACTCAAACCTGTTTGTGGTTCCCAAAAAAGAAGGAACTTTCAGACCAATCCTGGATCTCAAAATTCTAAACAAGCTCCTCAGAGTCCCATCATTCAAGATGGAGACCATTTGGACAATCTTACCAATGATCCAGGAGGGTCAATATATGACTACCGTGGATCTAAAGGATGCGTATCTACATATTGCTATCATCAAAGATCATCAACAGTTTCTCAGGTTCGCCTTTCTGGAAAAGCATTATCAGTTTGTGGCTCTTCCTTTCGGGTTGGCCACCACTCCCAGAATTTTCACAAAGGTGCTAGGGTCCCTCCTGGTGGTTCTAAGACCGCGGGGCATAGCAGTGGCGCCTTATCTAGACGACATCTTAATTCAGGTGTCGACTTTCCAAAGAGCCAAGTCTCAAACGGAAATTGTATTGGCCTTTCTGAGGTCTCACGGGTGGAAGGTGAACATCAAAAAGAGTTCTCTCTCCCCCCTCACAAGAGTTCCCTTCCTAGGAACCCTAATAGACTCAGTAGAAATGAAAATATTTCTGCCGAAGGTCAAAAAGGTAAAACTCTTAACTGCTTGCCGAGCTCTTCATTCCATTCCTCGGCCATCTGTAGCTCAGTGAATGGAGACAATCGGACTAATGGTAGCGGCAATGGACATAGTCCCTTTTGCACGGATGTACCTCAGACCACTGCAACTGTGCATGCTCAAACAGTGGAATGGGGATTATGCAGATTTGTCTCCTCAAATACAGTTGGACCAGGGGACAAGAGATTCTCTTCTCTGGTGGTTGTCTCAGGATCACCTGTTTCAGGGAATGTGTTTCCGCAGACCAGAGTGGATAATCGTAACGACCGACGCCAGTCTGTTGGGCTGGGGTGCAGTCTGGAACTCCCTGAAAGCTCAGGGCTTATGGTCTCGGGAAGAAGCTCTTCTCCCGATAAACATTCTGGAACTGAGGGCGATATTCAACGCGCTTCAGGCATGGCCTCAGCTAGCTGCGGCCAAATTCATCAGATTTCAGTCGGACAACATCACGACTGTAGCTTATGTCAATCATCAAGGGGGAACAAGGAGTTCCCTAGCAATGATGGAAGTAACCAAAATAATCAGGTGGGCAGAGGATCACTCTTGCCATCTCTCAGCAATTCACATCCCAGGAGTAGACAACTGGGAGGCGGATTTCCTAAATCGTCAGACTTTTCACCCGGGGGAGTGGAAGCTCCACCCGGAGATGTTTGCCCAGCTGACTCAGCTATGGGGCACTCCAGAATTGGATCTGATGGCGTCCTGTCAGAACACCAAACTTCCTCTTTACGGGTACAGGTCCCGGGATCCCCAGGCGGTGTTGATAGATGCTCTAGCAGCACCTTGGTCTTTCAATCTGGCTTATGTTTTTCCACCGTTTCCTCTCCTCCCGCGTCTGGTTGCCAGAATCAAGCAGGAGAGGGCTTCGGTGATTCTAATAGCGCATGTGTGGCCACGCAGGACCTGGTATGCAGACCTAGTGGACATGTCCTCTGTGCCACCATGGACACTACCAGTGAGGCAGGACCTTCTAATACAAGGTTCCTTCAAACATCCAAATCTAATTTCTCTGCGTCTGACTGCTTGGAGATTGAACGCCTAATTCTATCAAAGCGTGGGTTCTCTGAGTTGGTCATTGATACCCTGATTCAGGCTAGAAAGCCTGTCATCAGGAAGATCTACCATAAGATTTGGCGAAAATATCTTTTTTGGTGCAAATCCAAGGGTTACTCATGGAGTAAGGTTAGGATTCCCAAGATTTTGTCCTTTCTCCAAGATGGATTGGAGAAAGGATTATCAGCTAGTTCCTTAAAGGGACAGATATCTGCCTTGTCTATTCTTTTTCATAAACGTCTGGCAGAGGTACCAGACGTTCAAACGTTTAGTCAGGCTTTAGTCAGAATCAAGCCTGTTTATAGACCTGTGGCTCCGCCATGGAGTCTGAATTTAGTTCTTTCAGTTCTGCAAGGGGTTCCGTTTGAACCTTTACATTCCATAGATATTAAGCTTTTATCTTGGAAAGTTTTGTTTTTGGTAGCTATCTCTTCTGCTCGAAGAGTTTCTGAGTTATCTGCTCTACAGTGTGATTCACCTTACCTGGTGTTCCATGCGGATAAGGTTGTTTTATGTACCAAACCCGGTTTTCTTCCTAAGGTTGTGTCTAATTAACCAGGAAATTGTTGTTCCTTCTCTGTGTCCTAATCCTTCGTCGAAGAAGGAACGTCTGTTACACAATCTTTATGTGGTTCGTGCTTTAAAGTTCTATTTACAAGCCACTAAGGATTTCAGACAAACAACTTCTTTGTTTGTTATCTATTCTGGTAAGAGGAGAGGTAAGAAGGCGACCACTACCTCTCTTTCCCTTTGGCTGAAAAGCATCATCCGTTTGGCCTATGAGACTGCTGGCCAGCAGCCTCCTGAAACAGTTACTGCTCATTCTACCAGAGCAGTGGCTTCCACATGGGCTTTTAAAAATGAGGCTTCTGTTGAACAGATTTGTAAGGCAGCGACTTGGTCTTCGCTGCATACTTTTCCCAAATTTTACAAATTCAATACTTTTGCTTCTTCGGAGGCTATTTTTGGGAGAAAGGTTTTACAAGCAGTAGTGCCTTCCGTTTAAGGTACCTGTCTTGTTCCCTCCCTTCATCCGTGTCCTAAAGCTTTGGCATTGGTATCCCACAAGTAAAGGATGAATCCGTGGACTGGATACACCTTACAAGAGAAAACAGAATTTATGCTTACCTGATAAATTACTTTCTCGTGTGGTGTATCCAGTCCATGGCCCGCCCTGGCTATTAAGTCAGGTAGATTTTTTTGTTTAAACTACAGTCACCACTGCACCCTATGGTTTCTCCTTTTTCTTCCTAACCTTCGGTCGAATGACTGGGGGGTGGAGCTAGAGGGGGAGCTATATGGACAGCTCTGCTGTGTGCTCTCTTTGCCACTTCCTGTAGGGAAGGAGAATATCTCACAAGTAAAGGATGAATCCGTGGACTGGATACACCACAAGAGAAAGTAATTTATCAGGTAAGCATAAATTCTGTTTTTGAATGGTTTTAAAAAAACACTTTTAAATGCTTAAAATATTTTTAATTGGTATCTTGTTTTTATGCATTACAAAACATTTATCATGATTGTAGCAATAGTTTGCATTCAAATAATAAATATATTTATTTAACCCCTTAAACCATCTGAATGTAGGTACTACGTCACATTGTACTTTGCCTAGCTTAACCTGTTGACGTAGTATCTAAGTACTACCTTCTACCTCATGCTGTGGTCCCAGCTGTCAGCTCTGACAGCTAAGATAGAAGCCTAGGCAGAAGGCATCTATCTTTTTATGGTAATGAAGCGCTGATCGTGCTCCCGTTACCATATGATGTCAGATCGCCACACTGTGGGGCCGTTGATCTAAAAGTCTCTGGGCTGGCAAAATTATTAAAGAATGCTCACTAGTACTTCTGTTTCCCTGAAGGAATGTTCTAAAGACACTTTTTAAGCTGAAAACAGGGTGTCTCACTAAGGGGTGTATACTGCATTCCTGTATAGAGAGGAGATGAATTCATTACAATAGTGCACAATAAAATTCATATTTTATAAATCTTACCAGACAAATAATTGAACCATTCACACAAAAATTCACAGGACAAAATTGTATTGTTAAAGGGACATGAAACCCAAAAATTGTATTTTATCAAAAATGTAAAATTTGTATATAAATTACACAGGAATAAATAGTATTAAACATGCACAGTGTAAATTGTAACCAGATGTGCAAAAATGACTTTCATACTTTTAAGTACAAAATACAAAGTGTAATTGTTTTTTCTTAAATGTGCTTAAATGTGCTGAACAAGGGTGCATATGAAACTGTCTCTCTAATCCCATTCTAATTCTGTAAAGATTTTTGCACTACAGATCTCACAGTTTTTTCTCGCGAACTAAAAAGTGGCAAGCTTTTCTCAAAACACTCAAAATACTTATAACCCTATTAAAAAAAACATGTGCATAGGAAAATATAGGTGATTGTAAGATGCTAATGGCAGAAAACAACGTAGTGTGATTTATATTGGCTGCAGGATTTCATTTTGAAAGTGTGCCCCCTGCTCACTGCTAACTTTAATCCATGGATAAAATTGTTCCTTTCCAGCAAGCACCATTACTTTCAATAGGAGACATCTCGCTACTCGCAGGAATTGACCTTTTTTACTATAATTCCACCAGGGCAATTCCTGCGAGGGTTGGTGAGAATAACCATGTCTGATCTGGGAAGCTTAGATCATCAGCCCTCTGTGTCACTGTTTGCATTGGCTTGCGGTGGTGCTGTAGGTGTTGTGGGAGGTTTGGAGGGGGGCGGGTTAACATAGGGGAGTGGGATTGCTATACTCCAGAAAAGATTTTACATTGAGGGAGGGAGAGAGCCACCACACTACGGTAAGATGATTAAAAGAGGGGAGAGGTGGGGAGGGGGAGCCGCTACACTACTACTATTTTTTTTTTTAATTTTGTAATTAATTAAAAAACAAATTGCATATAAATTGGTTACTGGCAGACTACAAATAGGAGGGGGATGGTTAGAAAACTGGTTGGGAGGGATCAGGGAGGTGGGAGCATAAGGAGGGAAATTACACTGCCAGTACAGACAATAGTCCACAGCTTAGATCAAATAATAATATTATTTTTATTAGTGCATTTTCAAAAAAGGCACAAACAAGGGCTTAATAAGATTATTAATTTGATCTAAGGTGCTGTAGACTTTTTTACATTTGGTTAGTGTGGGGTGTCTGCAGTTACTCCATTTCCATTGCCATACCAAAAATCATAGGCAAAGCCATACATGTCTCCAACTCTGAACCCTAGAGAAGCTTTTACAACCATTTGTTTTTTGACTGTACATGCGGTATGTAAATAATTTCAGTGAGAAACCCAAAGTTTCTGAAAAAGTTAATAATATTTTTAATATGATCGCATTTGGCGACAAAACGGTGGCATGGAATATACCAAAGTGGTCTTAGGGCAATACCTTGTCTTGTCTACTAAAAAATATATAGTTTTACAAGGTAAATAAAAAAACAAGACTTTTTTCTGTTTAAATGGAGTTATAGCAAAAATGCAAAACATTCTCTGGTCTTTTGGCCAAGCTTTTTTCTGAAATTCCCGCACTTTAAGGGGTTAATTGAATTATTTTGCTTCTTCAGCCTTGTAATAGGTTTATAAAGTGAGACTCTCACAGCCAACAGCAACAGGTCCATTGACGCCCTCATAATCAACATGCTCTGAGTAAGCAATCTTGATTGATTAATGATGTAATCAAAAAGTATTAAGATGAGTGTGCCCACTGCCAAAAAACATTACATCTTGGCATGCTGTAATAAGATAAGAGATTGTAACTTTTGCATTGTTGCATACTTATCCTTTTATTTTTTGGGGGGGAGGGGTTGCATTCATCCTACTGCATGCATTACAACTTTAAAGTCTCCAGGGGTTTTGTATTGTTTTAACTGAACCCATCCACTATTTTTATTAATTAGTGATTAACCAATGGTAATACTTGGTTTGCTCAGTTTTAATAATAGAAGATATGGTGGTGATTATCTATTGGTAGGGTTTCTGGCCTGGAGACATTTTGGGGGATTTAGATTATAGGGTTTTGCAATAGGAAAAGCTTGTAGTTTAGGAGGGTTGTAGACTTTGTGAGAGATATAGATTATAGGGGTGTTTGTGTATGAATATTTTACTTTCTAGTTACATTGAAGTGTTTTTTTGTGGCATTTGTGCAGGTTATTAAGTACTGTTATTCAGAGAAGTTGTTGTGGGGATGGTGCACGATTAGGGTAGTGGTTTAGGGTGCCATGTAAGGTTCAGCCAATCGGATTGAACTTGAATCTGATTGGCTGATTCAATCAGCCAATCAGATTTTTCTACCTTAATTCCGATTAGCTGATAGAATTCTATCAGCCAATCGGAATTCGACAGACGCCATCTTGGATGACGTCATTTAAAGGAACCTCATTCGTCGGGAAGTCGTCGTGCCGGATGGATGCTCCGCGGTGGAGGAGCGAAGAAAGAAGATTGAAGATGCCGATTTGCTTGAAGACATCGCCGATGGAAGAAGACTCTCTGCCGCTTGCTGGAACACATCGCCCGGATGGAAGAAGACTTCACTGCCGCTTGCTGGAAGACATCGCCCGGATCGGATGAGGAGTTCTGCCCGGCGGGGTGAATACAAGGTAGGGAGATCTTCAGGGGGGGTTATTGTTAGGTTTATTTAAGGGGGGTTTGGGTTAGATTAGGGGTATGTGGGTGGTGGGTTGTAATGTTGGGGGTGGTATTGTGGGTTTTTTTGCAGGCAAAAGAGCAGTTTTCTTTGGGGCATGCCCCCACAAATGGCCCTTTTAAGGGCTGTTAAGGTAAAAGAGCTTTGAACTTATTTAATTTAGAATAGGGTAGGGAATTTTTTTATTTTGGGGGGCTTTATTATTTTATTAGGGGGCTTAGAATAGGTGTAATTAGCTTAAAAATCTTGTAATCTTTTTTTTATTTTTTGTAATTTAGTGGGTTTTTTTTTTTGTAATTTAGTTTAGTTTATTTAATTGTATTTTTAGATAGATATTTGTAGTTTATTTAATTTATTGATAGTGTAGGTGTATTTGTAACTTAGGTTAGGATTTATTTTACAGGTAATTGGGTAATTATTTTAACTGGGTAGCTATTAAATAGTTAATAACTATTTAATAGCTATTATACCTAGTTAAAATAATTAACAATTTACCTGTAAAATAAATATAAACCCTAACATAACTATAATGTAATTATTAATTATATTGTAGCTATCTTAGGATTTATTTTATAGGTAAGTATTTAGATTTAAATAGGAATATTTTAATTAATAATATTAATATTAGATTTATTTTAATAAGAGTTTAGTTAGGGATGTTAGATTTAGATAGGGTTATTATACTTTATATATATATATAATATAATAACGATATTAACTATATTAACCCTAATATAATTAGGGTTAATATAGTTAATATATATAATATAATAACTATATTAACTATATTAACCCTAATATAATTAGGGTTAATATAGTTAATATAGCTGGCAGCGGTGTAGGGGGATTAGATTAGGGGTTAATACATTTATTATAGGTGGCCGCGGTGTAGGGGGATGTAGATTGTAGGCAAAAGAGCAGTTTACTTTGTGACAAAGCCCCACCAAAAGCCCTTTTAAGGGCTGGCAAAAGAGCTGAATTCTTTGGGGCATGCCCCGCAAAAAGCCCTTTTAAGGGCTGGCAAAAGAGCTGTTACTTTGGGGCAATGCCACGCAAAAAGCCCTTTTCAGGGCTATTTGTAGGGTTAGACTTAGGTTTAGTGGTAGGGATAGTTTAGTATTTCAGGGGTTAAATAATTTAATATAGCTGGCGGCGGTATAGGGGATTAGATTAGGGGTTAATAATTTTACAATATATAGCGGCGGGGTAGGGGCTCACTTTAGGGGGTAGGTAAGGTAGATGGCGGCGGAAGTTAGGGGCTCACTTTAGGGGGTTTATAGATTTAATATAGCTGGCGGCGGTTTAGGGGTTAATAATTTTATTAGGTTGCGGCGGGGTTTGGGAGCTGCGGTTTAGGGGTTAATACATATTTTATTGTTAGGCTAGTGAGGGGGATAGCAGATAGAGGGTTAGACGTGTGGGGCTATGTTAGGGAGGCGTTTTAGACGTGTCGGGCTATGTTAGGGAGGCGTGTAAGACGTGTCGGGCTATGTTAGGGAGGCGTGTTAGACAGTGCGGGTGATTTAGACTTTAGTCAGGTTTTGTAGGCGCCGGCAGTTTCTAACGTGCCGTAAGTCACTGGCGACGCCAGAAATTTGTACTTGCGCAGATTTCTGGACATCGCTGGTTTATCAGACTTACGGCACTTTAGCATCTGACGGCGCAGTATATGGGATAGCTCGAGTTGCGAGCTGAAACTGCGGGCGACGCGGGTTCCCTCGCTTGCGCCGCAAAATACGATCTATATCGGATCGCGCCCATGGTTTAGAAAAGTCATGACTAGGATTTATTGTGCTGAGGTTTACTCATTTTGGAGTGTAAGTTAAAGGTAGTTATAGGTAAGAAGGGGCAAAGCACCTGTATATACTTTATATATTAGCAACTGGCATATAATACTGTTACTACTATGAAACATAAAATTCCATAGAAAGTAATATTTGTCACTAGAACTTCAGAGATGTTACTTCACTGCTTTCTTCACTTTTTGCTACCGTGTATTCTGATTGTACATAGATTTTATGTAGCGATGCTTTTGCTACAATGTAAGACCAATGGACTGTGGAAGTGCATTATTAAAAATTTTATTTTACCTTTTTCGACAAATAGAAATTACCCAACTGTTCCACATTTTCAAACAAATTAATTTTGTTTTATTTTCCTTTTATTTTACAAACTTTTTGTGTATTATTATTTTTCTTTTTTTTAATATAGCAAATGTTCACTTGTGCATCAACTATTAATATTTTTATGCATTACAAAACATTTATCATGATTGTAGCAATAGTTTGCATTCAAATAATAAATATATTTATTTAACCCCTTAAACCATCTGAATGTAGGTACTACGTCACATTGTACTTTGCCTAGCTTAACCTGTTGACGTAGTATCTAAGTACTACCTTCTACCTCATGCTGTGGTCCCAGCTGTCAGCTCTGACAGCTAAGATAGAAGCCTAGGCAGAAGGCATCTATCTTTTTATGGTAATGAAGTGCTGATCGTGCTCCCGTTGCCATATGATGTCAGATCGCCACACTGTGGGGCCGTTGATCTAAAAGTCTCTGGGCTGGCAAAATTATTAAAGAATGCTCACTAGTACTTCTGTTTCCCTGAAGGAATGTTCTAAAGACACTTTTTAAGCTGAAAACAGGGTGTTTCACTAAGGGGTGTATACTGCATTTCTGTATAGAGAGGAGATGAATTCATTACAATAGTGCACAATAAAATCCATATTTTATAAATCTTACCAGACAAATAATTGAACCATTCACACAAAAATTCACAGGACAAAATTGTATTGTTAAAGGGACATGAAACCCAAAAATTGTATTTTATCAAAAATGTAAAATTTGTATATAAATTACACAGGAATGAATAGTATTAAATATGCACAGTGTAAATTGTAATTTAAGTGAACCAGATGTGCAAAAATGACTTTCATACTTTTAAGTACAAAATACAAAGCGTAATTGTTTTTTCTTAAATGTTCTTAAATGTGCTGAACATGGGTGCATATGAAACTGTCTCTCTAATCCCATTCTAATTCTGCAAAGATTTTTGCACTACAGATCTCACAGTTTTTTCTTGCGAACTAAAAAGTGGCAAGCTTTTCTCAAAACACTCAAAATACTTATAACCCTATTAAAAAAAACATGTGCATAGGAAAATATAGGTGATTGTAAGATGCTAATGGCAGAAAACAACGTAGTGTGATTTATATTGGCTGCAGGATTTCATTTTGAAAGTGTGCCCCCTGCTCACTGCTAACTTTAATCCATGGAGAAAATTGTTCCTTTCCAGCAAGCACCATTACTTTCAATAGGAGACATCTCGCTACTCGCAGGAATTGACCTTTTTTACTATAATTCCACCAGGGCAATTCCTGCGAGGGTTGGTGAGAATAACCATGTCTGATCTGGGAAGCTTAGATCATCAGCCCTCTGTGTCACTGTTTGCATTGGCTTGCGGTGGTGCTGTAGGTGTTGTGGGAGGTTTGGAGGGGGGCGGGTCAACGAAGGGGAGTGGGATTGCTATACTCCAGAAATGATTTTACATTGAGGGAGGGAGAGAGCCACCACACTACGGTAAGATGATTAAAAGAGCGGAGAGGTGGGGAGGGGGAGCTGCTACACTACAGAAATATTTTTTTTAATTTTGTAATTAATTTAAAAACAAATTGCATATAAATTGGTTACTGGTAGACTACAAATAGGAGGGGGATGGTTAGAAAACTGGTTGGGAGGGATCAGGGAGGTGGGAGCATAAGGAGGGAAATTACACTGCCAGTACAGACGATAGTCCACAGCTTAGATCAAATAATAATATTATTTTTATTAGTGCATCTTCAAAAAAGGCACAAACAAGGGCTTAATAAGATTATTAATTTGATCTAAGGTGCTGTAGACTTTTTTACATTTGGTTAGTGTGGGGTGTCTGCAGTTACTCCATTTCCATTGCCATACCAAAAAGCATACGCAAAGCCATACATGTCTCCTATCTCTGAACCCTAGAGAAGCTTTTACAACCATTTGTTTTTTGACTGCACATGCGGTATGTAAATAATTTCAGTGAGAAACCCAAAGTTTCTGAAAAAGTTAATAATATTTTTAATATGATCGCATTTGGTGACAAAACGGTGGCATGGAATATACCAAAGTGGTCTTAGGGCAATACCTTGTCTTGTCTACTAAAAAATATATAGTTTTACAAGGTAAATAAAAAAACAAGGCTTTATTTCTGTTTAAATGGAGTTATAGCAAAAATGCAAAACATTCTCCGGTCTTTTGGCCAAGTTTTTTTCTGAAATTCCCGCACTTTAAGGGGTTAATTGAATTATTGCTTCTTCAGCCTTGTAATAGGTTTATAAAGTGAGACTCTCAACAGCAACAGGTCCATTGACGCCCTCATAATCAACATGCTCTGAGTAACCAATCTTGATTGATTAATGATGTAATCAAAAAGTATTAAGATAAGTGTGCCCACTGCAAAAAACAATACATCTTGGCATGCTGTAATAAGATAAGAGATTGTAACTTTTGCATTGTTGCATACTTATCCTTTTATTTTTTGGGGGGAGGGGGTTGCATTCATCCTACTGCGTGCATTACAACTTTAAAGTCTTCAGAGGTTTTGTATTGTTTTAACTGAACCCAGCCACTATTTTTATTAATTAGTGATTAACCAATGGTAACACTTGGTTTGCTCAGTTTTAATAATAGAAGATATGGTGGTGATTATCTATTGGTAGGGATTCTGGCCTGGAGACACTTTGGGGGATTTAGATTATAGGGTTTTGCAATAGGAAAAGCTTGTAGTTTAGGAGGGTTGTAGACTTTGTGAGAGAAATAGATTATAGGGGTGTTTGTGTATGAATATTTTACTTTCTAGTTACATTGAAGTGTTTTTTTTTGTGGCATTTGTGCAGGTTATTAAGTACTGTTATTCAGAGTTGTTGTGGGGATGGTGCACGATTAGGGTAGTGGTTTAGGGTGCCATGTAAGGCTTTGTCAGAGTTACTTATGGTTTAGAAAAGTCATGACTAGGATTTATTGTGCTGAGTTTTACTCATTTTGGAGTGTAAGTTAAAGGTAATTATAGGTAAGAAGGGGCAAAGCACCTGTATATACTTTATATATTAGCAACTGGCATATAATACTGTTACTACTATGAAACATAAAATTCCATAGAAAATAATATTTCTCACTAGAACTTCAGAGATGTTACTTCACTGCTTTCTCCACTTTTTGCTACCGTGTATTCTGATTGTACATAGATTTTATGTAGCGATGCTTTTGCTACAATGTAAGACCAATGGACTGTGGAAGTGCTTTATTAAAAAAATTTATTTTACCTTTTTCGACAAATAGAAATTACCCAACTGTTCCACATTTTCAAACAAATTAATTTTGTTTTATTTTTCTTTTATTTTACAAACTTTTTGTGTATTATTATTTTTCTTTTTTTTAATATATCAAATGTTCACTTGTGCATCAACTATTACATTTATTCATGCCAATATGCATTTTTTTTATTATTTATATTACAAACATTATAGTCACAGCATGGAAACATGAATCATTGAAAACTGATTTAACGTCCATGTTTGACAATATTTATATGTTTTCGTAGAATTCCCCTATAAAAAAATAACCAGTGTGATTTACAAAAAAAGTATTAAATTATTTTTTTGTTCAAAATACATAACATTTTCCAAGAGCAACTGTTAAGGATTCATTTCACTTGACATATTTTAATGTGACTAATTCTGACAGTTTTCCATTTTTCAATCCATAAAACTTCTGTCTCCTGTTGTGTTTAAGACGTTATGCATCCAGGCAGCTAACCTCATGCTGTCACACAAGTGAGTACTGGCATGTATCATTACATTTTTCAGATTAAAAGAATAATATGTTTATTTTGTGGATTGATATATCATATATCATAAAAAATAATATTACAATAAAATAAAATGTATTAATTTTTATCTTCCTTAGTTAAACCTCACAATTGATAAATGCCAGCGTAGCTTTGTTTGTGAACTTGAAAAATATTAATTCTGTTGCATCATATTAAACCGATACAATAAACACAAAGGGCAATAGATTTTTATCATAGTTTAGGATGTTTTTGATTTCACCTTGACATTTTTTTTTAAATTAGCAACACAAAGTTTTATGTATCACCTTTTATGCTTGGGATATTACCACCAGTATATATCAATGAACATTCCCCTTAGGGGTATATTAATCATATTGGTGATATTATCTTATGCCTTAGTATTCAATGGGGCTAATTCATCAATGTCCAAGATAAGTCACTGTTTGATCAACCAAGCTTGTAAAATATCATAGCGTAGTATGGAAAAATTGGTTTTGTGAACATGACCTTCAATTTAATTTTGAAAAATAGCTCTAAGAATATGCTTGAGATTGAAAACTAGTTGTAATTGCAGTTAGTATTTCTTCGGTGGATATTTCCCCTTTTTATTTAAGACTTTAAACCTACATGTATCTGGTATCTGATAGAACATACAACAATGGAAAGTTAGTTCATGAACAAGAAGTGATTGTATAGAACACATAATGCAATTTTAGCTAATTTATTCAAGCACGGCAGACTATAAGTCAGAAGTCTATAGTTATCTATCAACCTGAAGGATAACATGTCCAAACAGTTCCTTTTCAGTTCTGCATAACAAACTCTATGCTGTCCACATTATCTCCCACCCAGTTGAAATCAAATGAAGAACATTCTTTTTATAAGCATTAAGAGACATTTTTGAAACCACTTCCTCATCTACTAATGATCGGATTTGAAAATCCCCTTATGTAAAGCTATTATATACTCATAGGTACCTAACATGAAACCAAACAGAGAAAAAAACCCTAGCAGCGCTCAACAGCAGATTGTAACTAGTTGTTGTTCTTAATTCACAAGTTACACATGTGGACAGTACCTTAATCCTCCGAAATGGCTCTTCAGCTCGTTTAGCCCGCACTCCAGTCCCGGTACTCTCCGGTGTATGGAGTTTCAAGCAGATTTCCGGTTACGGTCTGTCTCCTCCCACATGGATCCTCATTCGGATACGTCACAGTAAGGCACTGTGGCTGTGTCAAAGTAGTGTATCGCTGTAGCGTGGCCCGCAAACCGCCAGCAGACCCGCTAGTCTGCAATTTAACATCAATAGAAAAACAAAAAAGGCGAGGCTGGGCAAGCAGAAAAATTATAAAACTTAACGTTTATTGCCAAAAAGGAAAGTAGATAAAATGCAATGGTAGCATGCAGTATGGGTCAGAATGAGCCTGAGCAGCAGCAATCTTACATGTTTCGGCTCCTGCCTTACTCATAGACTGTGCTACTCAAAGCTCACAGGCCCCTTTAAATACAAAATCACTCTGACATCATATGCAGCAATCAATAAGTTAACCCCTACCTCACCATGAAAGAAAAAAAGTATGTAAATTGAAATTGCATCAATAACAAAACATATATTGTAGACAAATTATTATAGCCTAATGAACATTTTATAATACTATGTAACAGTATAAATAACTATTTATAATATAATATATAGTATTAGGTTCCCCACAGTTTGGATGCAAAGTAAATAATACTGATCCTAGGTTGTTACTACAACTCTAATATATCAAAATAGATATGTATGGGTAAACAAATCAGGCTAAAAATAAACAGGCTATTAAGTTCACACTTACTTAAGCAAATACTGACTATCTTGGGAGTAACAAAACATGGGCTATAGTTATAGCCCTAATATAATCAAAATCTACTACCTTAAATAGCAATACCCCTAAAGTCAAAATAAACTATATTGTGTGCTTATGTAAAGCCTAAATATATGTTAGTCAAGTATAAGACCCATTTCAAAATACTAAACAAATATTCAACGGATATCTCAGCGCCAACAATTAATTAAATCATTTTGAATGTTAAGTCCCTGTGGCATACGGGTCTTGAGTTTGAAGATCCAAAATGCTTCGCGTGTGCGAAGCATCATGTCCTTGTCACCCCCTCTTTTTGGGGTTCTTACCCACTCAATAACCTGCCATTTAAGTGAATCGACATTACCATTATGACAAAATTTGTAATGCCTGGCTACTTGTGAGTCTGGTTCCTCTGATTTTACATCATTGATGTGTTCTTTAATCCTTTCTCTCACTTCCCTGGTCGTTAGACCCACATATTGTTTCTCACAAGGTTGGCATGTCACCAAATACACAACATAGGTGCTTCGACAGTTTGTACATGCATCCATCATGAAAACTTTCTGTGTATTAACAGACTGAAAAGTTTTTCCAGATAATGTAAATGAACATGCCTTACATCTGGTAGCACCACATTTATAATGCCCTTTGCATTCAAGCCAACTCTGACTTCTATCAATGGATGTTTTAACCTCACTCGGGGCCAGCATGTTGCCTATGGTCACATTCTTCCTAGATACACATTTACATCCTGTCTTGACTATCTCATAGAGATCCTCATCACCTTTTAGAATCGGCAAACAATCATTTATAATTCTAGCAATCTGTTCAAATTGATTGCTGTAATTTGTCACAAAAACAGGATGTTTTTGTATTCCTTGCTTTTTCTTTCTACTCTTACCAGTGTATAGCATAGATTGCCTATCCATATCAGCCACCATATTGTAAGCTTTGGTTATCAAATAATATGGAAAGCCTCTCTTCGAGAATCTATCTATAAATTCTACAGCTGATTTTTGATACTCATCTAATGTAGAACAATTTCGTCTCAGGCGAATAAATTCACCCTTCAAAATACCGAATCTTGTGTGTCTAGGATGCATGCTTTTTGCATGTAAAATGCTATTTCCTGATATAGATTTACGATGTAGTTTGGTTATTACTCTATTGCCTGTGTTTTGTAAAGTTAAATCCAAAAATTCAATACTGTGCTTCTCATAAGTACTAGTAAATTTCAAACCCACATCATTCGCATTTATGTCATCTACAAAATTCTGACCTTCCTGTTCTGTCCCTTCTCACGATCTTCTCATTATTTGGGAAGGGACAGAACAGGAAGGTCAGAATTTTGTAGATGACATAAATGCGAATGATGTGGGTTTGAAATTTACTAGTACTTATGAGAAGCACAGTATTGAATTTTTGGATTTAACTTTACAAAACACAGGCAATAGAGTAATAACCAAACTACATCGTAAATCTATATCAGGAAATAGCATTTTACATGCAAAAAGCATGCATCCTAGACACACAAGATTCGGTATTTTGAAGGGTGAATTTATTCGCCTGAGACGAAATTGTTCTACATTAGATGAGTATCAAAAATCAGCTGTAGAATTTATAGATAGATTCTCGAAGAGAGGCTTTCCATATTATTTGATAACCAAAGCTTACAATATGGTGGCTGATATGGATAGGCAATCTATGCTATACACTGGTAAGAGTAGAAAGAAAAAGCAAGGAATACAAAAACATCCTGTTTTTGTGACAAATTACAGCAATCAATTTGAACAGATTGCTAGAATTATAAATGATTGTTTGCCGATTCTAAAAGGTGATGAGGATCTCTATGAGATAGTCAAGACAGGATGTAAATGTGTATCTAGGAAGAATGTGACCATAGGCAACATGCTGGCCCCGAGTGAGGTTAAAACATCCATTGATAGAAGTCAGAGTTGGCTTGAATGCAAAGGGCATTATAAATGTGGTGCTACCAGATGTAAGGCATGTTCATTTACATTATCTGGAAAAACTTTTCAGTCTGTTAATACACAGAAAGTTTTCATGATGGATGCATGTACAAACTGTCGAAGCACCTATGTTGTGTATTTGGTGACATGCCAACCTTGTGAGAAACAATATGTGGGTCTAACGACCAGGGAAGTGAGAGAAAGGATTAAAGAACACATCAATGATGTAAAATCAGAGGAACCAGACTCACAAGTAGCCAGGCATTACAAATTTTGTCATAATGGTAATGTCGATTCACTTAAATGGCAGGTTATTGAGAGGGTAAGAACCCCAAAAAGAGGGGGTGACAAGGACATGATGCTTCGCACACGCGAAGCATTTTGGATCTTCAAACTCAAGACCCGTATGCCACAGGGACTTAACATTCAAAATGATTTAATTAATTGTTGGCGCTGAGATATCCGTTGAATATTTGTTTAGTATTTTGAAATGGGTCTTATACTTGACTAACATATATTTAGGCTTTACATAAGCACACAATATAGTTTATTTTGACTTTAGGGGTATTGCTATTTAAGGTAGTAGATTTTGATTATATTAGGGCTATAACTATAGCCCATGTTTTGTTACTCCCAAGATAGTCAGTATTTGCTTAAGTAAGTGTGAACTTAATAGCCTGTTTATTTTTAGCCTGATTTGTTTACCCATACATATCTATTTTGATATATTAGAGTTGTAGTAACAACCTAGGATCAGTATTATTTACTTTGCATCCAAACTGTGGGGAACCTAATACTATATATTATATTATAAATAGTTATTTATACTGTTACATAGTATTATAAAATGTTCATTAGGCTATAATAATTTGTCTACAATATATGTTTTGTTATTGATGCAATTTCAATTTACATACTTTTTTTTTCTTTCATGGTGAGGTAGGGGTTAACTTATTGATTGCTGCATATGATGTCAGAGTGATTTTGTATTTAAAGGGGCCTGTGAGCTTTGAGTAGCACAGTCTATGAGTAAGGCAGGAGCCGAAACATGTAAGATTGCTGCTGCTCAGGCTCATTCTGACCCATACTGCATGCTACCATTGCATTTTATCTACTTTCCTTTTTGGCAATAAACGTTAAGTTTTATAATTTTTCTGCTTGCCCAGCCTCGCCTTTTTTGTTTTTCTACCTAACATGAAGCCTAGACTCATTGGGGTGGAAGAAATCATTTCCTTTTTTTAAATCATATATAGTGTAATCTATTGTTTTACTAAAATATTACTAAGAGACCTAAACATTGCTTAATAGCCTAATAGTTTTTGTAAAGCCTGCCATGAAAATTAGGTCTTATATAAAAATATGTACTTCAGAAAAAATTATAAAATAGTTTCTTGGTTGACTGTAGCTATGTTTGACTGTACCTGTGCAATACACCTAAAATAAAGGTTTTGTTAAATTGGAGAGCATAGATTATAAAAAAAAACATTAAGAAGATATATTTTAATGGCATAAATGACTAATACGTTGGCTAGTATAATCATGTTAGTACACCTTTAAAATATACTTAATGTATTATAAATGGTGTACGTTCACAATAATGATGTAACTAAAGCATGTGTAGGTTGATTTCCTGAACAAAATAGGGCTAGATTACGAGTGGAGCCCTAATCAGGCTTACCGCTCATATTACGAGTTGAAAGTAAATGCGATCGCGTGACCGCAATTGCGATTTACGCTAGAATGATTACTTCAACTTCAGAGCTCTGGTTACTGTTTTGCAACACATAAAAGTTGCACAAAACAAATCAAAAATACATTATAAAGTACTGAATATATGCAATCAACTAAATCATAAGGAATGTGAGTGATCTGCAAGACATGATCATATTTGGTTAATATAGGGGTTGATCCTAAGGAGTAATTAATTCAAGGGTTAAGGTTTGTGTCCACCTATGTACTTATAAGTGAGCTCAATTATATCAAGGGAGTTGAGTAAAATCATTTGATTTAATTGTATTGCTTGTTTGCTACAGTCTTATTGGCAGACTCTGCTAGATACCTAATTATACACTGTGACCAACAATAACATATTCAATATGATTGTCAATATAGCTCTCCAATTTAAAGGCCCCTTCAGTGAGAGAACATTGGGGTATTAACATATATGTGTGCTTGATATATATCATACTATTAAAGCTATTATATGCACTAATTTAGGATATCACATATATATAAATATATATATACAGTTATTCAGAATTGTAATAGCTGTTTTCATCTAGGGAGATTTTATTCAACTCTCTTGATATAATGAGCTCACTTATAAGTACATAGGTGGGCACAAACCTTAACCCTTGAATTAATCACTCCTTAGAAGCAACCCCTATATTAACGAAATATGATCATGTCTTGCAGATAAAAGGGCCTATCTATCAAGCTCTGAACGGAGCTTGAAGGCCCGTGTTTCTGGCGAGTCTTCAGACTCGCCAGAAACAAAAGTTATGTCTAAAGACCGCTGCTCCATAACCCTGTCCACCTGAGGCGGAGAGGAATCACCGGAAATCAACCCAATTGAGTACGATCGGGTTTATTGACACCCCCCTGCTGGCGGCCATGAGTCTGCAGGGGATGGCGTTGCACCAGCAGCTCACAAGAGCTGCTGGTGCAATGCTGAATACGGAGAGCGTATTGCTTTCCGCATTCCGCGATGTCTGTCGGATCTGATACGCAGTGTCGGATCAGGTGCGACAGACATATAATAAATAGGCCCCATAGACTGCATGAGCTGCTAAAGTATGTTTTTAATTTGCACATTCCTAATTTTATAATATTTATAATTAAATAAAAGTTATGTTTTAACTTTTTTAGGACTCAGATTCCAGATTCCTTATGATTTAGTTGATTGCCTATATGCAGCATTTTTAGCTGTATAAATACTGTTTCAAACTCCTGAGTACTAACAAGTATATCTTTCTTAAATGGGGTTCTTATACCATTCCTTTTTCCTTGTCTAAACTAAGTTACAATACACAGCACCTATACCTATTAATTATAATCTCTGATACAGAGGTTTATATAAGGGATTAATGAGTTTGCAATAATATATCAATAGTGCCATTGGTTCTTGTATTTCTAGTTACATTATAAAGTACACTTACACTCATAATAACACCATCTCATAAAAATGATTCACTAATAATATTTCACACAAAACTTAAAAAGGCTCAAAGATAGGAGCTTGGACGCCGCTTGGATGAAGACTTCGGCCGGATGGAGGACCTCTTCTGCCCCGCATGGATGAAGAATTCGGCCCGGCTGGGTGAACACGGCTCAAGGTAGGGTGATCTTCAGGGGGTTAGTGTTAGGTTTTTTTAAGGGGGTTTTTGGGTGGGTTTTAGAGTAGGGGTATGTGGGTGGTGGGTTGTAATGTTGGGGGGGGGTGTATTTTTTTTTACAGGTTAAAGAGCTGATTACTTTGGGGCAATGCCCCGCAAAAAGCCCTTTTAAGGGCTGGTAAAAGAGCTGATTACTTTGTAATTTAGTATAGGGTAGGGCATTTTATTATTTTGGGGGGCTTTTTTATTTTATTAGGGGGCTTAGATTAGGTGTAATTAGTTTAAAGTTCTTGTAATTTTTTTTATTTTCTGTAATTTAGTGCTTGGCTTTTTTTGTACTATAGTTTAGTTTAGTTAATTGTATTTAATTTTAGGTAATTGTAGTTATTTTTTTAAAATTAATTTAATGATAGTGTAGTGTTAGGTGTATTTGTAACTTAGGTTAGGTTTTATTTTACAGGTAATTGTGTAGTTATTTTAACTAGGTAGCTATTAAATAGTTATTAACTATTTAATAACTGTTGTATCTAGTTAAAATATATACAAAGTTTCCTGTAAAATAAAAATAAATCCTAAAATAGCTACAATATAATTATTAGTTATATTGTAGCTATTTTAGGGTTTATTTTACAGGTAAGTATTTAGTTTTAAATAGGAATAATTTATTTCATGATAGGAATATTTTTTAGATTAATTTAAATAATATTTAAGCTAGGGGGTGTTAGTGTTAGACATAGGTTTAGGAGTTAATAAGTTTAATATAGGTGGCGGCGGGGTCCGGGAGCATCGGTTTAGGGGTTAAACATTTAATTTAGTTGCGGCGTGGTCCTGGGAGCGTCGGTTTAAGGGTAAAACATTTAATTTAGTTGCGGCGAGGTCCGGGAGCGGCGGTTTAGGGGTTAAACAATTTATTTAGTTGCGGCGGGGTACGGGATCCGCAGGATAGGGGTTAATAAGTTTAATATAGGTGGCGGCGGTATAGGAGGTGGCAGATTAGGGGTTAATAAGTAGAATGTAGGTGGCAGCGGGGTCTGGGAGCGGCGGTTTAGGGGTTAATATATTTATTATAGTTGCGGCGGGGTCCAGGAGTGGCGGTTTAGGGGGTAATAACTTTATTTAGGTGTGGGGGGCTCCGGGAGCGGTGGTATAGGAGGTAAAACAGTATAGTTTAGTGTGGGTGCTTAGTGACAGGGTAGCAAGAAAGCTGCAAAGAAGCCGATGAGCAGCGAGATCGATGACTGTCAGTTAACAACAGTCCGCTGCTCATCGCTCCGTACTTGGTGCGTGGCTTCTGGACAGCTTTCTTGATAACTTTGGCGAACGTATTCAGGTCCGCGACGGCGATGGTAGGCGAGCTTAGGCGAGCGTATTGGGCCGGCGAATGCAGGTGAGTAGACGACTTGATACATAGAGGCCTAAGTAGCTGCCTTGCAAATCTAATCAACTGAAAACTCATTCTTGAAAGACCAAGAAGTGGCAACTGACCAAGTAGAATGAGCAGTAACCTGCTGTGGTGGAGTCTGATCTGCCTCCAAGTAAGCTTTGTGAATCAAAAGATTCAACCAAGAGGCTAAAGAAACAGCAGAAACTTTCTGACCCTTCCCAGGACCAGAAAAAAGAATGAACAACGTAGAGGTTTGTCTAAAGTCCTTTATAGCATCAGTTATATTTCAATTACCTAAAATCATTCAAAGAATGCAAAAATCTCTCTGAAGCATTCTTCGGATTAGGACACAAAGAAGGAGCAACAATATCTCTGCTGTCTGAATCTGTCTGAAGAACCAGACTTAGGCAAAAAAGAAAATGAAGATAAGGAGGATCACAAGAAAGAGCAGATAGCTCTGAAACTCTTCAAGCAGAAGAAAAAGCCAAAATAAATATCAATTTCCAAGAAAGTAGTTTAATGTCCATCTTATGCATGGGTTCAAAAGGAATTTAGAATGCCAAAACTCGACGTGCAGATAGCCGAGGACGAACATACTCTTACCCGATGAGCGTAAACTGGCCGATGTGCAATTGAACTATAGTAAGTGTAAAGGGACATGCACTAACCTGAAAAGGATAAACCCGATGTGCAAAATCGCAACGTGTAAACCTAAAGGCCAAAACGCGAAATACAAAATAGATTAAAAATCTGATGCATGCAAGCAGCAAGGGAAAAGTGTAAAGGATATGTCCTAGGGCCATATATAATAGTATATATATATATATACAGTTTATATATATATATATATATATATATATATATATATATATATATATATATATATATATATACAGGTGGCCCTCAATTTACAACTGTTCAATTTGCACCGTTTCAGAATAACAACCTTTTTTTCCAGTCATGTGACTGCTATTGAAAAGCATTGAGAAGCAGTGCATTGATTAAAAAAGCCAGTAGGTGGAGCTGTCGGCTTGTGTTGCAGCAAAGATATGCAAGCCAAGCAAGCTGAAATTAATCAGTTTAACCAGACCTGAGCTATTGAGCAGATTTCAAAGGAACAAGATCTTCCCGTCTATAAATCAGTCCAGATTGGAATGCATAGAAAGAACTGTTTGCAGAAAAAAGTTTGTGTTGTGTGATTATTTTATCAGGTTTATAATGCTGTTTAGCAAATGTTTTTGTTCATTTAACTTAGTTTAATTATATATTCTGTGTTGTGTGATTATTTTATTAGGTTTATAATGCTGTTTAGCATTTAAAGTCTTCATTTCAAAGCTTTAAAAATAATGTATTAGGTGTTACTTATGACAATTTTGAGAGGGGCCTGGAACCTAACTCCATCACTTCCCATTGACTTAAATTATAAACTGGGTTTCAATTTACAACAGTTTCGATTTACAACCATTCCTTCTGGAACCTAACCCCGGCGTAAACTGAGGGCTACCTGTATATATATATATAAAAAAAAGTGCCCATAATATAGCTATAGCAGTGTCTAAATGTTAACAAATGATACTAACCAAAAGACACAAATGTCCCATGAAGTGAAAAAGAATCACAAGCCATAACCAATATTCATCCCTCTGATAAGCACTATACTCTGAGGGGAAACCAGACCTCAACACAGACGGAAAACCCCTCTCTCTGGAAAATCAAATGCACATCTTCATTCTTCAACCACCTCCAGTGGAGGCAAAGTAAAGACTAAAGTATTTATAGCTCTTGGAGTTTGAGAATCTTAATAGTGGTAGAGAAGGGTAATTCCCAAGAGTAATAGATTGTGGAATCTCACCACCTGTATGAATAATTGAGTAATTAATGGGGTTGGAATAGTATTAGAACACAGGTTTTCAAACCTATCCTCAGGCTTCCCTAACAGGACAAATTTTAAGGATTACCTTGGGTGAGAGCAGGTAAAATAACCTTATCATCTTACTATTTCATCTGTACTCCATTTCAGATATGCTCAAAATCTGTCCTGTTAGAGAGACTACAGGGTAGGTTTGAAAATTAGTGTATTCAAGTAATAGAGTAGGGGTGACCTTTAGTGGGGTGTGTCACTTAGATTGTGGTAGGCCACCTAAAAGGGGTCAATTTGGTGCACAGTTAAATGCATTAGAAGTAATGGTTAGGGGTCTTAGATACAGTGTGAGTCATGGTTAGAGGGTTAGATACAGTGGGGGTCTAGTTGCTAGAGAGTTAAAGAACCATTTAATGCAGTAGAATTACATAAATAACAAGCACATAATAAAAAGACAATGCAATAGCACGTACTCTGAATTTCACATAAGCAGTAGATTTTTTTATTTATTTTTTCTCCCATTTTCCAGCCCCCTGTATCATGTGACAGACATCAGCCAATTACAGACTAGTATACGTATACTGTGTGAGCTTGTGCACAGGATCAGTAGGATCTTGTTCCCCATAAAGTAGGAATATAAAAATACTGTGCAACATTTTATAATGGAAGTAAATTGGAAAGTGTCTTAAAACTGCATGTTCCATCTGAATCATAAAAGTTTATTTTGATTTGAGTGTTGTTTTAAGTGCATTAATGTGTTAGATTTAGTTGGTTAGGGGATTATATGCAGTGGTGGCCTGGTGGTTAGGCTGACTGGGTAAAGTTGTTGTTACAACTTATAGTTCTACTCCACCCATCATATCTTATAAACACAAAGCAGCTGTTGTCACAGCTGTTATATTGAGGGTGCACTGGATTAAAAGATCTCATATAACTCACTGTTGATGTTGTGGGTCTATACTCAGAACATTCCATGAGATTTTATTAATGTTGAATTTCCTCTAAATTAGTTATGTAGTTGTGACTCTGTATAGGGTCTTTGCAACATTTATTACAGAAATAGTTTCCTTTTACAAATTACTTATTCACTGAATTGTCAATCATGAGTGTAAAAGTTTCTTTCTCACTGTCTCTGTGATAGCCGGCTTTGTCAATTTCTGTTCATTAACTACCATTGATTTTTTTTTGTTTTTTTTCCAGCTGATTTTATTTGAGGAAGTTCCTTAGAAGACCTCATTGCACAAGACTCAGTTTGTGTAAACTGCCATACTGTTCTGAATTTCAAATTGTTATCTGAGTTTTATCTACAATTATTTCCAAGTTTCAGATCCTACCTTCTGTAAATGAATTGTTTAGCTCCAGTAAGACTTTGGTTTGTGATATATCTTCTGTTAACCTGCAGCCTTTCAAGCAACTTATCATCAGCCTAAATAAACACTTCACACACTCTGCTCCTGAATTTCCACTTAATTCCAGTATCATACAAATACTTATGTCTCTGCCACTGTTGGTAATATATTTCAAACCTCTCACAGTCTGTTTTTCCTGTCACTATTCTCGTTCACCTTTGCTTCCTGGATTACCTTCCAGCTTCAGAATCATTTATGTTTAACTGTAGAAAAATCTTTATGACTCGTGTAAATGCTACCCTTTTAGCAGGATATAAGGGGCCCGATCCGATATAAATCGTCGCCCGCAAAAGCTGGCGACGCCAAAATTTGCGCTGGTTTGGTATCACATATACGGCGTAACATAGAAGTTACGATCGTATATTTCTGCCTTCGGCCGTAGTTTTTGGCCCATAGACAGGTATACCAAACCAGCGCAGTTTGGTATCCAATATACAGCGTAAGGACTTACGTCGCGAAAATTGAGAAATCTTACTCCATTTTCACCTTGCCACAAATTGCAGGCGTAGTAAGCCTTACGCTGTGTATTGGAGCCCCATAACTCCCTAAACTAGCTGCAAAATAAAACCTAACACCTAACGCATGCGCAATGTCTATCTATCTGTCAACCGCGATCTGCAAAATAAAACCTAACACCTAACACATGCGCAATGTCTATCTACCTGTCAACCGCGATCCCCTGCCCCAATCCCTAATAAAGTGTTTAACCCCTAAACCGCCGCTCCCGGACCCCCGCCACCTACATTAGATGTCTAACCCCCTAATGTGAGCCCCCTACACCGTCGCCACCTACATTAAAATTATTAACCCCTAATGTAATCCCCCTACACCGCCTCCATCTATATTAAAATTATTACCCCCTAATGTGAGCCCCCTACCCCGCCGCCACCTATTTTAACTATATGACCCCCTAATCTAATCCCCCTACACCGCTGCCACCTATATTAAATGTATTAACCCCTAATCTAATCCCCCTACATCGCCTCCACCTATATTAAATGTATCAACCCAAATCTAATCCCCCTACACCGCCGCCACCTATAATACATTTATTAACCCCTAAAATACTAAAATGTCCCTACCCTAAACTAAATTAAAAATAGCCCTGAAAAGGGCTTTTTGTGTGGCATTACCCCAAAGTAACCAGCTCTATTACCAGCCCTTAAGCCTTTTGCGGGGCATTGCCCCAAAGTAACCAGTTCTTTTACCAGCCCTTAAAAGAGCTTTTTGCGGGGCATTGTCACAAAGTAATCAGCTCTTTTGCCTGTAATCTAATCCCCCAACACCGCCGCCACCTATATTAAAATTATTAACCCCTAATCTAATACCCCTATACCGCCGCCACCAATTTTAAATTTATTAACCCCTAAAATACTAAAATTTACCTACCAGTAAACCTAAGTCCAACCCTACAAGTAGCCCTTAAAAGGGCCTTTTGCGTGGCATTGTCCCAAAGTAACCAGCTCTATTACCAGCCCTTAAAAGGGCCTTTTGCAGCGCATTGCCCCAAAGTAACCGGCTCTTTTACCAGCCCTTAAAAGGGCTTTTTGTGGGGCATTGTCACAAAGTAATCAGCTCTTTTGCCTGTAATGTAATCTAATGCCCCTACACCGCCGCCACCTATATTAAATATATTAACCCCTAATCTGACCCCCCTACACCGCCGCCACCTATATTAACTATATTAACCCTAATTATATAAAGGTTAATATAGTTAATATAGTTATTATATTATATATATATTAACTATATTAACCCTATCTAACTCTAACACCCCTAACTTAATTATTATTAAAATAAATCTAAATAATATTAAAGGGACACTGTACCCAAAATTTTTCTTTCGTGATTCAGATTGAGCATGACATTTTAAGCAACTTTCTAATTTACTCCTATTATCAAATTTTCTTCGTTCTCTTGCTATCATTATTTGAAAAAGAATGCATCTAAGCTTTTTTTTTGGTTTTAGTACTCTGGACAGCACTTTTTTATTGGTGGATGAATTTATCCACCAATAAGCAAGGACAACCCAGGTTGTTCACCAAAAATGGGCTGGCATCTAAACTTACATTCTTGCATTTCAAATAAAGATACCAAGAGAATGAAGAAAATTTGATATTAGGAGTAAATTAGAAAGTTGCTTAAAATTTCATGCTCAATCAGAATCAGGAAAGACATTTTTTGGGTACAGTGACCCTTTAATAATATTAACTAAATTATTCCTATTTAAAACTAAATACTTACCTATAAAATAAACCCTAACGCCTAGATTTAGAGTTCTGCGGCCAAAGGGGTGCGTTAGCTACGCATGCTTTTTTCTGGCCGCACCTTTAAAATAACTCTGGTATTGAGAGTCCACAGAATGGCTGCGTTAGGCTCCAAAAAAGGAGCGTAGAGCATATTTACCGCCACTGCAACTCTCGATACCAGAGTTGCTTACGGACGCGGCCAGCTTCAAAAACGTGCTCGTGCACGATTCCCCCATAGAAAACAATGGGTCTGTTTGAGCTGAAAAAAAAACCTAACACCTGCAAAAAATCCGCGTTCAGCTCCTAACGCAGCCCCATTGTTTGCTATGGGGAAACACTTCCTACGTCTGCACCTAACACTCTAACATGTACCCCGAGTCTAAACACCCCTAACCTTACACTTATTAACCCCTAATCTGCCGCCCCCGCTATCGCTGACCCCTGCATATTATTATTAACCCCTAATCTGCCGCTCCGTAAAACGCCGCTACTTACATTATCCCTATGTACCCCTAATCTGCTGCCCCTAACACCGCCGACCCCTATATTATATTTATTAACCCCTAATCTGCCCCCCACAACGTCGCCTCCACCTGCCTACACTTATTAACCCCTAATCTGCCGACCGGACCGCACCGCTATTATAATAAAGTTATTAACCCCTAATCCGCCTCACTAACCCTATAATAAATAGTATTAACCCCTAATCTTCCCTTCCTAACATCGCCGACACCTAACTTCAAACATTAACCCCTAATCTGCCGACTAGAGCTCACCGCTATTCTAATAAATGTATTAACCCCTAAAGCTAAGTCTAACCCTAACACTAACACCCCCCTAAGTTAAATATAATTTACATCTAACGAAATTAATTAACTCTTATTAAATAAATTATTCCTATTTAAAACTAAATACTTACCTGTAAAATAAACCCTAATATAGCTACAATATAAATTATAATGATATTATAGCTATTTTAGGATTAATATTTATTTTACAGGCAACTTTGTATTTATTTTAACCAGGCACAATAGCTATTAAATAGTTAAGAACTATTTAATAGCTAAAATAGTTAAAATAATTACAAATTTACCTGTAAAATAAATCCTAACCTAAGTTACAATTAAACCTAACACTACACTATCAATAAATTAATTAAATAAAATACCTATAATTATCTACAATTAAACCTAACACTACACTATCAATAAATAAATTAAATACAATTCCTACAAATAAATACAATGAAAAAAACTAACTAAAGTACAAAAAATAAAAAAGAACTAAGTTACAAAAAATAAAAAAATATTTACAAACATTAGAAAAATATTACAAAAATTTTAAACTAATTACCACTATTCTAAGCCCCCTAATAAAATAACAAAGCCCCCCAAAATAAAAAAATGCCCTATCCTATTCTAAATTACTAATGTTCAAAGCTCTTTTACCTTACCAGCCCTGAACAGGGCCCTTTGCGGGGCATGCCCCAAGAAGTTCAGCTCTTTTGCCTGTAAAAAAAAACATACAATACCCCCCCCCAACATTACAACCCACCACCCACATACCCCTAATCTAACCCAAACCCCCCTTAAATAAACCTAACACTAAGCCCCTGAAGATCTTCCTACCTTGAGTCGTCTTCACCCAGCCGAGCCAAATTCTTCATCCAAGCGGAGCAAGAAGAGGTCCTCCATCCGGTAGAAGTCTTCATCCAAGCGGGGCAAGAAGAGGTCCTCCATCCGGTAGAAGTCTTCATCCAAGCGGGGCAGAAGAGGTCTTCCATCCGATTGAAGTCTTCATCCAAGCGGCATCCATCTGGAGTGGAGCGGCAGCATCCTGAAGACCTCCAACGCGGAACATCCATCCTGGCCGACGACTGAACGACGAATGACGGTTCCTTTAAATGACGTCATCCAAGATGGAGTCCCTCGAATTCCGATTGGCTGATAGGATTCTATCAGCCAATCGGAATTAAGGTAGGAATATTCTGATTGGCTGATGGAGTCAGCCAATCAGAATCAAGTTCAATCCGATTGGCTGATCCTCAAGGTAGGGAGATCTTCAGGGGCTTAGTGTTAGGTTTATTTAAGGGGGTTTGGGTTAGATTAGGGGTATGTGGGTGGTGGGTTGTAATGTTGGGGGGGTATTGTATGTTTTTTTTTACAGGAAAAAGAGCTGAACTTCTTGGGGCATGCCCCGCAAAGGGCCCTGTTCAGGGCTGGTAAGGTAAAAGAGCTTTGAACTTTAGTAATTTAGAATAGGATAGGGCATTTTTTTATTTTGGGGGGCTTTGTTATTTTATTAGGGGGCTTAGAGTAGGTGTAATTAGTTTAAAATTGTTGTAATATTTTTCTAATGTTTGTAAATATTTTTTTATTTTTTGTAACTTAGTTCTTTTTTATTTTTTGTACTTTAGCTAGTTTATTTCATTGTATTTATTTGTAGGAATTGTATTTAATTTATTTATTGATAGTGTAGTGTTAGGTTTAATTGTAGATAATTATAGGTATTTTATTTAATTAATTTATTGATAGTGTAGTGTTAGGTTTAATTGTAACTTAGGTTAGGATTTATTTTACAGGTAAATTTGTAATTATTTTAACTCGGTAGCTATTAAATAGTTCTTAACTATTTAATAGCTATTGTACCTGGTTAACATAAATACAAAGTTACCTGTAAAATAAATATTAATCCTAAAATAGCTATAATATAAATATAATTTATATTGTAGCTATATTAGGATTTATTTTACAGGTAAGTATTTAGCTTTAAATAGGAATAATTTATTTAATAAGAGTTAATTTATTTCATTAGATTAAAATGATATTTAATTTAGGGGGGTGTTAGTGTTAGGGTTAGACTTAGCTTTAGGGGTTAATACATTTATTAGAATAGCGGTGAGCTCCAGTCGGCAGATTAGGGGTTAATAATTGAAGTCAGGTGTCGGCGATGTTAGGGAGGGCAGATTAGGGGTTAATACTATTTATTATAGGGTTAGTGAGGCGGATTAGGGGTTAATAACTTTATTATAATAGCGGTGCGGTCTGCTCGGCAGATTAGGGGTTAATAAGTGTAGGCAGGTGGAGGGGACGTTGAGGGGGGCAGATTAGGGGTTAATAAATATAATATAGGGGTCGGTGGTGTTAGGGGCAGCAGATTAGGGGTACATAAGGATAACGTAGGTGGCGGTCAGCAGATTAGGGGTTAAAAAAAATTAATTGAGTGGCGTCAATGTGGGGGGACCTCGGTTTAGGGGTACATAGGTAGTTTATGGGTGTTAGTGTACTTTAGAGCACAGTAGTTAAGAGCTTTATGAACCAGCGTTAGCCCAGAAAGCTCTTAACTCCTGGCTTTTTTCTGCGGCTGGAGTTTTGTCGTTAAATTTCTAACGCTCACTTCAGCCACGACTCTAAATACCGGAGTTAGAAAGATCCCATTGCAAAGATAGGATACGCAATTGACATAAGGGGATCTGCAGTATGGAAAAGTCGCGGCTGAAAAGTGAGCGTTAGACCCTTTTTTGAATGACTCCAAATACCGGCGGTAGCCTAAAACCAGCGTTAGGAGCCTCTAACACTGGTTTTCACGGCTACCGCCAAACTCCAAATCTAGGCCTATGATAGCTACAATATAATTCATAATTACATTGTAGCTATTTTAGGGTTTATATTTATTTTACAGATAAGTCGGTATTTATTTTAACTAGGTACAATAGCTATTAAATAGTTAATAACTATTTAATAGCTACCTAGTTAAAATAATTACCAATTTATCTGTAAAATAAATCCTAACCTAAGTTACAAATACACCTACTGCAAATATCTAAACTAAAATACAATTAAATACAATAAACTAAATTACAAAAAACAAACAAACAGTAAATTACAAAAAATAAAAAAAGATTACAAGATTTTTAAGATAATTACACCTATTCTAAGCCCCCTAATAAAATAACAAAGCCCCCCAAATACAAAAATGTCCCTACCCTAATCTAAACTACAAAAGTAATCAGCTCTATTACCAGCCCTTAAAAGGGCCTTTTGTGGGGCATTGCCCCAAAGTAATCAGCTCTTTTACCTGTAAAAAAAACAACAACCCCCCCATTACAACCCACCACCCACATACCCCTACTCTAACCCACCCAATCCCCCCTTAAAAAACCTAATTTTAACCCCCAAGTGCTGCTTACCTGTCCTGAAGACTGGCGGAGAAGGTCCTGTTCCAGGCAGAGAAGTCTTCTTCCAGACGGCGACCTCTTCTTCTTCCAGGATCCAGCCGGCGCGGAGCGGAGGAGTTGAAGACCGATGACCGCGGAGCTGAAGACCGTCCATCTGGAACTGAAGACTGGCGATGCTGGAACTGAAGATCGGCGACGCTGGAACTGAAGACCACTGGAACTGAAGACTGGAGCTGGAGCGTGGAGGATCCTCTTCATACGATTGCCGCAGTACACTGAATAGGAATTCAAGGTATGCGATTAAAAATGATGTCCCTCGAATTCCTATTGGCTGATTTGAGCCTTCAAATTCAAATCAGCCAATCGGATGCGAGCTACTTTAATTCTATTGGCTGATTTGAAAAGCCAATAGAATAAGAGCTACTGTAATTCTATTGGCTGATTTGAATAGCTAATAGAATTACAGTAGCTCTTATTCTATTGGCTATTCAAATCAGCCAATAGAATTAAAGTAACTGGCATCCGATTCAGCCAATAGGAATTCAAGGGACGCCATTTTTAATCGCGTACCTTGAATTCCTATTCAGTGTATGGCGGCGATCGTATGAAGAGGATCCTCCACGCTCCGTCTCCGGTCTTCAGTTCCAGCGGTCTTCAGTTCCAGAGGTGCCAATCTTCAGTTCCAGCATCGCCGGTCTTCAGTTCCAGATGGACGGTCTTCAGCTCCGTGGTCATTGGTCTTAAACTCCTTCACTCCGCGCCGGCTGGATCCTGGAAGAAGAAGAGGTCGCCACCTGGAAGAAGACTTCTCCGCCTGGAACAGGACCTGCTCCGCCAGTCTTCAGGACAGGTAAGGAGCACTTGGGGGTTAGACTTAGGTTTGTTAAGGGGGGATTGGGTGGGTTAGAGTAGGGGTATGTGGGTGGTGGGTTGTAATGGGGGGGTTGTTGTTTTTTTTACAGGTAAAAGAGCTGATTACTTTGGGGCAATGCCCCACAAAAGGCCCTTTTAAGGGCTGGTAATAGAGATGACTTTTGTAATTTAGATTAGGGTAGGGACATTTTTTTATTTTGGGGGGCTTTGTTATTTTATTAGGGGGCTTAGAATAGGTGTAATTAGCTTAAAAATCTCGTAAACTTTTTTTATTTTTTGTAATTTAGTGTTTGTTTGTTTTTTTGTAATTTAGTTTAGTTTATTTAATTGTATTTTAGTTTAGGTATTTGTAGTTTATTTAATTAATTTATTGATAGTGTAGGTGTATTTGTAACTTAGGTTAGGATTTATTTTACAGGTAAATTGGTAATTATTTTACTAGGTAGCTATTAAATAGTTATTAACTATTTAATAGCTATTGTACCTAGTTAAAATAAATACCAGGTTACCTGTAAAATAAATATAAACCCTAAAATAGCTACAATGTATTTATGAATTATATTGTAGCTATCTTAGGGTTTATTTTATAGGTAAGTATTTAGTTTTAAATAGGAATAATTTAGTTAATATTATTTAGATTTAATTTAATAATAATTAAGTTAGGGGTGTTAGAGTTAGATAGGGTTAATATAGTTAATATATATATAATATAATAACAGTCGGCTAGATTTAGAGTTATACCCTATAATAAATAGTATTAACCCCTAATCTGCCCTCCCTAACATCGCCGACACCTAACTTCAATTATTAACCCCTAATCTGCCGACCGAATCTCGCCGCTACTGTAATAAATGGATTAACCACTAAAGCTAAGTCTAACCCTAACAATAACACCCCCCCTAAGTTAAATATAATTTTTATCTAACGAAATAAATTAACTCTTATTAAATAAATTATTCCTATTTAAAGCTAAATACTTACCTGTAAAATAAACCCTAATATAGCTACAATATAAATTATAATTATATTATAGCTATTTTAGGATTAATATTTATTTTACAGGCAACTTTGTATTTATTTTAACCAGGTACAATAGCTATTAAATAGTTAATAATTATTTAATAGCTACCTAGTTAAAATAATTACAAAATTACCTGTAAAATAAATCCTAACCTAAGTTACAATTAAACCTAACACTACACTATCAATAAATTAATTAAATAAAATACCTACAATTATCTACAATTAAACCTAACACTACACTATCAATAAATTAATTAAATAAAATACCTACAAATAAATACAATTAAATAAACTAACTAAAGTACAAAAAATAAAAAAAAAAAATAAAAAAAAAATAATTACAAACATTAGAAAAATATTACAACAATTTTAAACTAATTACACCTACTCTAAGCCCCCTAATAAAATAACAAAGACCCCCAAAATAAAAAAATGCCCTACCCTATTCTAAAATTAAAAAGTTCAAAGCTCTTTTACCTTACCAGCCCTGAAAAGGGCCCTTTGCGGGGCATGCCCCAAATAATTCAGCTCTTTTGCCTGTAAAAAAAAAAACATACAATACCCCCCCCAACATTACAACCCACCACCCACATACCCCTAATCTAACCCAAACCCCCCTTAAATAAACCTAACACTAACACTAACCTAACACTAAGCCCCTGAAGATCTCCCTACCTTGTCTTCACCTCACCGGGTTCACCGATCGGTCCAGAAGAGGGTCCGAAGTCTTGATCCAAGCCCAAGCGGGGGGCTGAAGAGTGACGTCCATCCTCGGGCTGAAGTCTGGATCCAAGCGGCGGCTGAAGAACTCCATCATCGGGCTGAAGTCGGAAGTCCATCATCGGGATGAAGTCTTCTATCAAGCCGCATCTTCAATCTTCTTTCTTCCGGAGCGGAGCCATCTTCTTCCAAGCCGAAGCGGAACATCCTCTTCAACCGACGCCTACTAGCCGAATGACGGTTCCTTTAAATGACGTCATCCAAGATGGCGTCCCTCGAATTCCGATTGGCTGATAGGAAAAGTACAAAATCAGCCAATCAGATTCAAGTTCAATCCGATTGGCTGATTGGATCAGCCAATCAGATTGAGCTCGCATTCTATTGGCTGTTCCGATCAGCCAATAGAATGCGAATTAATAAATATAATATAGGGGTCGGCGGTGTTAGGGGCAGCAGATTAGGGGTTCATAGGGGTAACGTAGGTGGAGGTTAAAAATTTTTAATAGAGTAACGGCGATGTGGGGGGACCTCGGTTTAGGGGTACATAGGTAGTTTATGGGTGTTAGTGTACTTTAGAGCACAGTAGTTAAGAGCTTTATAAACCGGCGTTAGCCCAGAAAGCTCTTAACTACTGACTTTTTTCTGCGGCTGGAGTTTTGTCGTTAGATTTCTAACGCTCACTTCAGCCACGACTCTAAATACCGGCGTTAGAAAGATCCCATTGAAAAGATAGGATACGCAATTGACGGAAGGGCATCTGCGGTATGGAAAAGTCGCGGCTGGAAAGTGAGCGTTAGACCCTTTAATGACTGGCTCCAAATACCAGAGGGCAGTAAAAACCAGCGTTAGGAACCTCTAACGCTGGTTTTGACGGCTACCGCCCAACTCTCAATCTAGGCCTATATTAACTGTATTAACCCTAATATAATTAGGGTTAATATAGGTGGCGGTGGTGTAGGGGGATTAGATTAGGGGTTAATATATTTAATATAGGTGGCGGCAGTGTAGGGGGATTAGATTAGGGGGTAATATATTTATTATAGGTGGCGGTGGTGTAGGGGGATTAGATTAGGGGGTAATATATTTATTAGGGTTGCACCGATACCAATACTAGTATCGGTATTGGTACCGATACCAAGTACTTGCATGAGTACTTGTACTCGTGCAAATGCACCGATACTTAAACCGATACCTTCACTTACTACACATATGCTATCTTGTGGTGTTTTTTTCAAACTGCATGTTCCCATTTCATTTAAAGCTGGAGTGGAGACTAAACTAAAAATTGTTTACTACTGTTCTGCCAATACAAATTGCTGTTATTTGTATTATTGTAGGAGAGATCACTGTACTGCGTTCAGACAAACCCCTGAAGTACTGGGCAGTTAATAAACTGAGATTTAAAATGGCCCAAAAATATCTTTCTGCCCTATGCAGTAGTGTGGAAAGTTGAACCTCCTTACTGATAGCAAAAACAGACTTATATCTGAACATGCAGAGATGCTTCTGTTCTGTTCCTTAAAAAGAACTTGCCACTAACTATTGAAAAATTATTTTAATTGCCTTTTATACTGCTAGTTCTCATCTTGCGCAATTATGTTCAAAACATACTGTACTCTGAGGAACATCTTAGCTTATATAATTGCAGGAAGAGTACTCATAGGAAAAATTAAGTTAATCCCAATGAACACTCATCCTGCAATTATAGGACTAGATTTACCAATGCTCTGTTCCCATTTCCAACTCCATAGCCTTTAATGGAGTAGGACGTGTATTGAGAGCATTGGTAAAGCTTACCAGTCAAATGTAATCTAGCCCATAGTGTTGTTCACCATGATTAAAAAGTATTCTGTTCTATTTTTTACTGTATGGCGCTTTTGGTTGGTTGCAATTTTATATTTGTTATTTATTGTTGTTGTTAATATATTTTATTGTAATATTTTTATTTCTAAACATGTTCTGTGAACTTTGTGACAAATAAAACCTGTTTTATTATTTCATAATGTATTTTGAGCTACAGTCCTTCATAATTATAAAGAAGGAATCTTAAATAATAATGTATTGTGCTTGGTAAACTGTCACATGACATAAAAAAAAGTATCGGTAATTGGTATCGGCGAGTATTTGAAAACAAGTATCGTTACTTGTACTCGGTCTTAAAAAATAATATTTATTATAGGTGGCGGCAGTGTAGGAGGATTAGATTAGGGGGTAATACATTTATTATAGGTGGCGGCGGTGTAGGGGGATTTAGATTACAGGCAAAAGAGCTTATTACTTTGTGACAATGCCCCGCAAAAAGCCCTTTTAAGGGCTGGTAAAACAGCTGGTTACTTTGGGGCAATGCCCCGCAAAAGGCCCTTTTAAGGGCTGGTAATAGAGCTGGTTACTTTGGGGAAATGCCACGCAAAAAGCCTTTTTCAGGGCTATTTGTAGGGTTAGACTTAGGTTTAGTGGTAGGGAAATTTTAGTATTTTAGGGGTTAATAAATTTAATATAGGTGGCGGCGGTATAGGGGGATTAGATTAGGGGTTAATAACTTTAATATATGTGGCGGCGGTGTAAAGGGGATTAGATTAGGGGGTAGTACATATAATATAGGTGGCGGCGGTGTAGGGGGCTCACATAAGGGGTTAATATAGTTTAAATAGGTGGCGGCGGTATAGGGGGCTCACATTAGGGGTTAATATAGTTTAAATAGGTGGCAGCGGTGTAGGGGCATCATATTAGGGGGTAACATAGTTAATCTAGGTGGCGGCGGGGTAGGGGGCTCACATTAGGGGGTAAAACATTTAATGTAGCTAGCGGCGGTGTAGGGGGGTCAGATTATGGGGTAATATAGAAAATGTAGCTGGCGGCGGTGTCTGGGAGCGGCGGATTAGGGGTTAATATATTTATTGTTAGGAGTGAGAGGGGGGATTGCGGATAGAGGGGTATGCGTGTCGGGCTATGTTTGGGAGGCGTGTTAGACAGTACGGGTGATTTTATAACGTAGTAATTTTTTTTAAGCGGCGGCAGTTTCTAAAGTGCCATAAGTCACTGGCGACTCCAGAAATTTGTACTTACGCAGATTTCTGGACATCGCTGGTTTGTCAGACTTACGGCACTTTAGCATCTGACGACGCCGTATATAAGATAGCTCGAGTTGCGAGCTGAAACTACGGGCGGCGCAGGTTTCCACGCTTGTGCCGAAACCTGCGCCGTATATCGGATCCCGCCCAAGGAGCTTTAGGTACATTGATACTCCAACTATAGTCTTGAAAGACAGAGGTTTGAGAGTATGAGCAACAGCTGTTAACAGTAAATTAGCTTGCACTAGATAGCTAGATACGGAGCAACTGAAATGTCTTGATTCTGATCACCGGCAAGATTGTATCTCACAGAGAATGGCAAACTGGCAGAGTTTTGCAGACATACAAACCTCAGGATTTGAAATTATATGCATGTGGATGTGCAGTTAGGAATCCTTGAATTCTATAATAGTCGTACAGTTATCCTTTGATTAAAGGGACACTGAACCCAAAGTTCTTATTTATTTCTATTATCACATTTTCTCTTGCTATCTTTATTTGAAAAGAAAGAAAGAAAGTTTAAAAGCCGGACCATTTTTGGTTCACAACCTGAGTTGTCCTTGCTGATTAGTGGATAAATGATGTACAGTGGTCTGAACCAAACATTGGCTGGCTCCTTAGCTTAGTTGCCTTCTTTTTCAAATAAAGATAGAAAGTGAACAAAGAAAAATTGATTACAGGAGTAAAATAGAATGTTGCTTAAAATTGCATGCTCATTCTGAATCATGTAAGATGTTTGGGTTTAGTATCCCTTTAAGGGAAATAACCATTATGACCATTATGTTTAGGGATATGAAATCCAGGACAGAACTGTAAATCCCTTTGGATAATAAACAGATTGGGGTAAAATCTCTTGTCCCCGAGGTTACACAGTAACTAGGATTAAAGGGACATAATACTCATATGCTAAATCACTTGAAACTGATGCAGTATAACTGTAAAAAGCTGACAGGAAAATATCACCTTAGCATCTCTATGTAAAAAAGGAAGATATTTCACCTCACAATTTCCTCAGCTCAGCAGAGTAAGTTCTGTGTAAAAAGTTATACTCAACTGCTCCCAGCTGCAGGTAAAAAAAAATTAAAAAAATTAAGAAATGAACAGCAGCCAATCAGCATCAGCAGTGCTGAGGTCATGAACTCTTACTGTGATCTCATGAGATTTGACTTAACTCTCATGAGATGTCATAGTAAGCTTCCTTTACCTGATTGGTGAAATAATATGAGAGTGTACGATGCTAGTCCCTTCAGATGTCCCAGGACAAACACACTAAAATGCTGCTTAGAAATCCTTTACAATGGGAGGTGGCTACTGAGGAACTTTTGAGGTAAAATATCTTTCTTTTTTACATAGAGATGTTCAGGTGATATTTTCTAATCAGCTTTTTACAGCTATGCTGCATCACTTTCAAGTGTTTAAACATTTGGGTATTATGGCCCTTTAATTATGCCCCTATTCTCTAAATCCTTTTGTAAATGTTGCCGCTCTTAAAGATCATAGACAACATTTAGATAGGACCACTGTATGTATATGACATAAACATCAGATGTAGTTTTGTGGCCTTCCTGACTAAAGTAGCAGCACATATAGACCAATAGGTACACATTAGGTACTTGTAAATCCATGTCCAGAGTAAGCAGAGACTGCATATACTCACAAAGTAAATATAGAAAGTGTATAGTTAATGAAAAAATTCATAATTAAGGCTCAGTGTCTGCATGATAAATGTATGTGCATACATAAAAATCACTCCTATGATGGAATAAAAGAGACACCAATGAATCTTATCTCTAAAGGATCTCTACAAATAGTGAATACATTCATGACCAATGTTTAGTATATGCATGAATGATCCTTAGTGCATATAAATTACACATATCATAGGTATAAAGAGATACCAATAGATCTTATCTCTAAAGGATCTCTAAATATAGGGAAAATATTTGTAATCAATGTTCAGTATCTGCATGAAAGAACTTTTGTGCATATAAATTACACATAACATAGGTACAAATGAGATACCAATAGATCTTATCTCTAAAGGATTTCCACTGCTGTATTAAAATACAAATCCTGCAAACTGCAATATTTAAAGGGATAGTAAACACCAAACATTTTATTGTTTAAGAAGATAAATAATCTCTTTATTTACCATTCCCCAGTTTTGCATAACCAACACTGTTATAGAAATATACGGCTAGATTACGAGTTGTGCGTTAGGGTTAAAAAGCAGCGTTGGATGGTCCCAACGCTGCTTTTTAACGCCCGCTGGTGTTACGAGTCTTGAAATAACAGGCTCACTGCTCACTTTTTTGGCCAAACTCGGAAATACCGCAAATCCACTTACGTCAATTGCGTATCCAATATTTTCAATGGGACTTGCATAGCGCCGGTATTACGAGTCTGACCAAAAGTGAGCGGTAGACCCTCTCCTGTCAAGATTGGTACCGCATTTTAAAGTCAGTAGTTAAGAGTTTTACACTACAACGCCGTAGCATTAAACTCTTAACTAAAGTGCTAAAAAGTACACTAACACTCATAAACTACCTATTAACCCCTAAACCGAGGCCCCCCCCCCTCACATCGCAAACACTAAAATAAATTTTTTAACCCCTAATCTGCCGAACCGGACATTGCCGCCACTATAATAAATATATTAACCCCTAAACTGCCGCACTCCCGCATCGCAAACACTAGTTAAATATTATTAACCCTAATCTGCCATCCCTAACATCGCCGACACCTACCTACATTTATTAACCCCTAATCTGCCGCCCACGTCGCCGCCACTATATTAAATTTTTAACCCCTAAACCTAAGTCTAACTCTAACACTAACCCCCATAACTTAAATATAAATACAATAAATCTAAATAAAATTACTACAATTACCTAAATAATTCCTATTTAAAACAAAATACTTACCTATAAAATAAACCCTAAGCTAGCTACAATATAACTAATAGTTACACTGTATCTATCTTAGGGTTTATTTTTATTTTACAGGCAACTTTGTATTTATTTTAACTAGGTAGAATAGTTACTACCTAGTTAAAATAAAACCTAACCAAAGTTACACTAACACCTAATACTACACTATAATTAAATAAATTAAATAAATTAAATAAAATTAATTACAATTAAATAAAATTATCTAAAGTACGAAAAAACCCCACTAAATTGCAGAAAATAATAAAATAATTACGGGGGGCGGAGCCAACTGCCTAAACGATAGGACGCATCATGTCATAGCTCCTGAATACTAGCTGTTAAAATACTAATTTAGGGTATCCTAACTGTGCAAATACCTCACTTTTTAGCTCTTTTAACCCACTGGGACCTGGACCGGCACTTTGGGACTATGGAAAAGTATTATTAATATACAAGCGACACTGAGGCCTACTGACAAGCTGAGACCGCGGCTGAGCGTACCACAACATGCCTCTGGTGGCTTATGCATTGAATCGGCTGACAGAAAAATCACACCTATTAACCTGTTACCTTCTCAACATTCACATGGAGAGGCAAATCCGTACTGCGCTAGCAGCCTTATCATACTCCATGGATCTGTACCAGCAGGCTCTGGTTGCAGACCTGAGTGCCGTGATGGACAGACCGCTGACTACAATACCGCTGAGTGATATCGGCAGAGAAACGGATGGGTCTGCATTAGACTCACCACAAAGTCATAAAGCTGACTACGAAGACCAGGTAGTGTCGCCCAATAAGGACAGTTGTGGTCCCAGTTGTATGCTGATGACGCAGACAGGCATAGATGGGCAGCATAGCTCCTTAGACACAGACGAGCGCTATAGTACCTTACAGCCTGATTTTTCCTGAACCGGTGCAACAGAGTGCCCTCACCCCGTGTGGCTCGCTCAGAGGCTCGTCAGTAGAAGTGGGGGCTCAGCTGAGCGCAAAGTTGACCGCACATCCTGTACTGGGATCTAAACGGAGCATAGAAGTAATAAGGCACACCGCATTACACAGAGCTGGCAAGTCTATCTATGGCCGCAAAGAACTTAGCACATATACCTCTGTTATCACGCACAGGCAGCTGGCTGAGATAGAAGTGACTCCACTTACATTTCCCGTTGTTCCCGGGCATGACTACTCTCTCCACATGCTGACCCACGCTGAGACCCCTGCAAGGCCCCTTGTTAGATCAGGGGTGGGATAATGAGAAACCCCCCAAGCTCTCTATTACACCCGTAATGGCCCAGATTCAGAACCCACATAAGTACCAGCTACAGGCTACAAATATCTGAGTCGTTGCTAGTAGCGCTACTACTGAATACCTTTTGAGCATGCTAAGGGACAAAGTTTGTAGTTGTACTGTCCTGTTTTTATTCTCTTTTAGTTATTTCTGCTTAACCACAAGCTGACCGCGGAAGAGATTAATATGGTGAAGTTTTCCAGCTGCATGGCTGAATTGTCAGTCCTCCATGAGAACTATTTTGTTTGTCAGTATTCCTAACATTGGAGACTGCACATACAAGCATATAAGTACAGTTGTCCCATTTATGTAATCTTTGTTGTACACATGTGCTGATGAAGATCCTTGGGTCTGATGTACGGACATGTGTATGTACAGATTTTGATGAGGCCTGCAGCCTTGGGGGGTTATGTTTGTATAACGCTATTGTGATTACTAGTTACCCCTTCCCTCCTGCTTATGCTATCTATCACCCTTGTCTTTGCAACTCCTTCCATCTGAGTGGACATAGTGAGGTTGTTGCTTTTTTATGGATTGATTCTTATTTCTATGAAAATGCCGGTGTTGTAGACCCTTGCTCATATAACCTATATCTAGATCTTTCCTAAGAACTCCCTGGCTGCATAGATGCAATTCTGGTTTATACTTTCGAATCATTCTAAGTTAGAAAGTTCACTATAGACACACTAATTGTATGTCAGGATGTTACAGTTTATATGGATAATGTATGTTCACATAGAGGGGTTCTGTATGCTAATCTAGGCTTGTTCTGCTGGTTGCGGCCGGGCCAGTGGAATTGGCATTATACGTAAAAAACACAGAAAGGACTCCTCTCTTCCCTTTCCCGCCGGTACTTGTTGCCTGCGGGTCATACCCCTACTCCCTTTTCCCTTGTCGCCGGTAGATGGCATCTCCCCAGGAGAGGAGCCCCTCTAGAAGCTCTCTATATCTCGTTCTATACCATGTATCATATTATTTATCTTATTTCTCATATTACATACATCCTGATACTCTGTTGTTAGAATAATTGTTCCAGAATGTAATCTGATCCATATTATACATAAAAGCCCAGGGTCTCCGGGCAGGTCTCTACTTAAGCATACAGGGAGTGCAGAATTATTAGGCAAGTTGTATTTTTGAGGATTAATTTTATTATTGAACAACAACCATGTTCTCAATGAACCCAAAAAACTCATTAATATCAAAGCTGAATAGTTTTGGAAGTAGTTTTTAGTTTGTTTTTAGTTATAGCTATTTTAGGGGGATATCTGTGTGTGCAGGTGACTATTACTGTGCATAATTATTAGGCAACTTAACAAAAAACAAATATATACCCATTTCAATTATTTATTTTTACCAGTGAAACCAATATAACATCTCAACATTCACAAATATACATTTCTGACATTCAAAAACAAAACAAAAATAAATCAGTGACCAATATAGCCACCTTTCTTTGCAAGGACACTCAAAAGCCTGCCATCCATGGATTCTGTCAGTGTTTTGATCTGTTCACCATCAACATTGCGTGCAGCAGCAACAACAGCCTCCCAGACACTGTTCAGAGAGGTGTACTGTTTTCCCTCCTTGTAAATCTCACATTTGATGATGGACCACAGGTTCTCAATGGGGTTCAGATCAGGTGAACAAGGAGGCCATATCATTAGATTTTCTTCTTTTATACCCTTTCTTGCCAGCCACGCTGTGGAGTACTTGGACGCGTGTGATGGAGCATTGTACTGCATGAAAATCATGTTTTTCTTGAAGGATGCAGACTTCTTCCTGTACCACTGCTTGAAGGTGTCTTCCAGAAACTGGCAGTAGGACTGGGAGTTGAGCTTGACTCCATCCTCAACCCGAAAAGGCCCCACAAGCTCATCTTTGATGATACCAGCCCAAACCAGTACTCCACCTCCACCTTGCTGGCGTCTGAGTCGGACTGGAGCTCTCTGCCCTTTACCAATCCAGCCACGGGCCCATCCATCTGGCCCATCAAGACTCACTCTCATTTCATCAGTCCATAAAACCTTAGAAAAATCAGTCTTGAGATATTTCTTGGCCCAGTCTTGACGTTTCAGCTTGTGTGTCTTGTTCAGTGGTGGTCGTCTTTCAGCCTTTCTTACCTTGGCCATGTCTCTGAGTATTGCACACCTTGTGCTTTTGGGCACTCCAGTGATGTTGCAGCTCTGAAATATGGCCAAACTGGTGGCAAGTGGCATCTTGGCAGCTGCACGCTTGACTTTTCTCAGTTCATGGGCAGTTATTTTGCTCCTTGGTTTTTCCACACGCTTCTTGCGACCCTGTTGACTATTTTGAATGAAACGCTTGATTGTTCGATGATCACGCTTCAGAAGCTTTGCAATTTTAAGAGTGCTGCATCCCTCTGCAAGATATCTCACTATTTTTGACTTTTCTGAGCCTGTTAAGTCCTTCTTTTGACCCATTTTGCCAAAGGAAAGGAAGTTGCCTAATAATTATGCACACCTGATATAGGGTGTTGATGTCATTAGACCACACCCCTTCTCATTACAGAGATGCACATCACCTAATATGCTTAATTGGTAGTAGGCTTTCGAGCCTATACAGCTTGGAGTAAGACAACATGCATAAAGAGGAAGATGTGGTCAAAATACTCATTTGCCTAATAATTCTGCACTCCCTGTATGTATAGAGTTCAGCTATAATGCTGACAGCCTGGAAAGTTTGTAAACTTCAATAGAATCTATAACTCCGTCCCCCGCCCTCATAGCTATTGTCCACTCTTATCTTAGGTGGACAAATAAGCGGTATTAACCCGCCACAGATATCGCCTTGTCATAAGTTGCTCTTAGTCTTCTGTCTATCAAGAAAATGAGGCACTTTGCCCCCCCTTCACGTGTATCAAATAGGAGCAACTAGTTATGACTCCCTATAATTTGTCAATCTTCAAATAATAAATACACCTATTTTATAATTAATATACCATTCTATAGGAAGTATAATTTTCTCGGGATGTTTAAATTCTATCATTTTATTATGTATCTACATAGGAAACAAAAGGAAAAAAGAGGTAATGCTTGATTTTATGTATTTGATTTCGTATATGCATACGTTTTCTATTTTTTTTTATGTTATGTTCGATTGGTGAGATACATATATAATACTTGAATTAAGATCTCTTTATTCTCCTATATGTAAAGGTTTCATTATCCAATGGATAAACAATGTTTTGTATGCAAAAATTACCAAAGTAATGCAAAATGTACATTGTGTTCATGTACTTTCTTTTTCTTGTATTGCCTCAATAAAAATCTTTGATTAAAAAAAAAAAAAAAATAATTACAAGATTTTTAAACTAATTACACCTACTCTAATCCCCCTAACAAAATAAAAAGCCCCCCAAAATAAAAAAGCCCTACCCTACACTAAATTACAAATAGTCCTTAAAAGGGCCTTTTGCGGGGCATTGCCCCAAAGTAATCAGCTCTTTTACCTGTAAAAAAAAAGTACAAATACCCCCCCAACATTAAAACCCTCCACCCACACAACCAACCCTACTCTAAAACCCACCCAATCTCCCCTTAAAAAACCTAACACTAACCCCTTGAAGATCACCCTACCGTGAGACGTCTTCACCCAACCGGGCAGAAGTGGTCCTCCAGACGGGCAGAAGTCTTCATCCAAGCCGGGCAGAAAAGGTCCTCCAGATGGGCAAAAGTTTTCATCCAGACGGCATCTTCTATCTTCATCCATCCGGCGCGGAGCAGGTCCATCTTCAAGACATCCGACACGGAGCATCCTCTTCATCCGGAGTCTTCTTACTAAATGACGGTACCTTTAAGTGATGTCATCCAAGATGGCGTCCATTCAGTTCCGATTGGCTGAAAGAATTCTATCAGCCAATCGGAATTAAGGTAGAAAAAATCCTATTGGCTGATGCAATCAGCCAATAGGATTGAGCTTGCATTCTATTGGCTGATTGGAACAGCCAATAGAATGCCAACTCAATCCTATTGGCTGAGTGGATCAGCCAATAGGATTGAACTTCAATCCTATTGGCTGGGTTTTAGAGTACGGTTGATTGTGTGGGTGGTGGGTTTTAATGTTGAGGGGGTATTTGTACTTTTTTTTTTTACAGGTAAACGAGCTGATTACTTTGGGGCAATGCCCCGCAAAAGGCCCTATTAAGGGCTATTTGTAATTTAGTGTAGGGTAGGGCTTTTTTTATTTTGGGGGGCTTTTTCATTTTGTTAGGGGGATTAGAGTAGGTGTAATTAGTTTAAAAATCTTGTAATTATTTTATTATTTTCTGCAATTTAGTGGGGGTTTTCTTTCGTACTTTAGATAATTTTATTTAATTGTAATTAATTGTATTTAATTTAGTTAATTTATTTAATTATAGTGTAGTGTTAGGTGTTAGTGTAACTTAGGTTAGGTTTTAGTTTACAGCTAAATTTGTCTTTATTTTAACTAGTTAGTTATTAAATAGTTAATAACTATTTAATAACTATTCTACCTAGTTAAAATAAATATAAAGTTGCCTGTAAAATAAAAATAAAGCCTAAGATAGCTACAATGTAACTATAAGTTATATAGTAGCTATCTTACGGCTAGATTTGGAGTTTTGTCGGTAACAATCCGAAAATCTAACGCCGGCTTTTTTCTGGCCGCACCATAAAAATAACTCTGGTATTGAGAGTCCACAGAATGGCTGCGTTAGGCTCCAAAAAAGGAGCGTAGAGCATATTTAACGCAGCTTCAACTCTCGATACCAGAGTTGCTTACGCAAGCGGCCAGCCTCAAAAACGTGCTCGTGCACGATTCCCCCATAGAAAACAATGGGGCTGTTTGAGCTGAAAAAAAAACCTAACACCTGCAAAAAAGCCGCGTTCAGCTCCTAACGCAGCCCCATTGTTTGCTATGCGGAAACACTTCCTACATCTGCACCTAACACTCTAACATGTACCCGAGTCTAAACACCCCTAACCTTACACTTATTAACCCCTAATCTGCCGCCCCCGCTATCGCTGACCCCTGCATATTATTATTAACCCCTAATCTGCCGCTCCGTAAACCGCCGCTACTTACATTATCCCTATGTACCCCTAATCTGCTGCCCTAACATCGCCGACCCCTATATTATATTTATTAACCCCTAATCTGCCCCCCACAACGTCGCCTCCACCTGCCTACACTTATTAACCCCTAATCTGCCGAGCGGACCTGAGCGCTACTATAATAAAGTTATTAACCCCTAATCCGCCTCACTAACCCTATAATAAATAGTATTAACCCCTAATCTGCCCTCCCTAACATCGCAGACACCTAACTTTAATTATTAACCCCTAATCTGGAGCTCACCGCTATTCTAATAAATGTATTAACCCCTAAAGCTAAGTCTAACCCTAACACTAACACCCCCCTAAATTAAATATAATTTTAATCTAACGAAATTAATTAACTCTTATTAAATAAATTATTCCTATTTAAAGCTAAATACTTACCTGTAAAATAAATCCTAATATAGCTACAATATAAATTATAATTATATTATAGCTATTTTAGGATTAATATTTATTTTACAGGTAACTTTGTATTTATTTTAACCAGGTACAATAGCTATTAAATAGTTAAGAACTATTTAATAGCTAAAATAGTTAAAATAATTACAAAATTACCTGTAAAATAAATCCTAACCTAAGTTACAATTAAACCTAACACTACACTATCAATAAATTAATTAAATAAAATACCTATAATTATCTACAATTAAACCTAACACTACACTATCAATAAATAAATTAAATACAATACAAAATAAACTATCTAAAGTACAAAAAATAAAAAAGAACTAAGCTACAAAAAATAAAAAAATATTTACAAACATAAGAAAAATATTACAACAATTTTAAACTAATTACACCTACTCTAAGCCCCCTAATAAAATATCAAAGCCCCCCAAAATAAAAAAATGCCCTACCCTATTCTAAATTACTAAAGTTCAAAGCTCTTTTACCTTACCAGCCCTGAAGAGGGCCCTTTGCGGGGCATGCCCCAAGAAGTTCAGCTCTTTTGCCTGTAAAAAAAAACATACAATACCCCCCCAACATTACAACCCACCACCCACATACCCCTAATCTAACCCAAACCCCCCTTAAATAAACCTAACACTAAGCCTCTGAAGATCTTCCTACCTTATCTTCACCATACCAGGTTCACCGATCGATCCAGAAGAGCTCCTCCGATGTCCTGATCCAAGCCCAAGCGGGGGGCTGAAGAGGTCCATGATCCGGCTGAAGTCTTCATCCAAGCGGGGCAGAAGAGGTCTTCCATCCGACTGAAGTCTTCATCCAAGCGGGATCTTCTATGGTCATCCATCCGGAGCGGAGCGGCAGGATCCTGAAGACCTCCGACCCGGAACATCCATCCTGGCCGACGACTGAACGACGAATGACGGTTCCTTTAAATGACGTCATCCAAGATGGCGTCCCTCGAATTCCGATTGGCTGATAGGATTCTATCAGCCAATCGGAATTAAGGTAGGAATATTAGGGGTACATATGGATAACGTAGGTGGCAGCGCTTTGCGGTCGGCAGATTAGGGGTTAATAAGTGTAGGTAGCTGGCGGCGACATTGTGGGGGGCAGATTAGGGGTTAATAAATATAATATAGGGGTCGGCGGTGTTAGGGGCAGCAGATTAGGGGTTCATAAGGATAACGTAGTTGGCGGTCGGCAGATTAGGGGTTAAAAAAAAATAATCGAGTTGCAGCGATGTGGGGGGACCTCGGTTTAGAGGTACATAGGTAGTTTATGGGTGTTAGTGTACTTTAGAGTACAGTAGTTAAGAGCTTTATAAACCGGCGTTAGCCCAGAAAGCTCTTAACTACTGACTTTTTTCCTGCGGCTGGAGTTTTGTCGTTAGATTTCTAATGCTCACTTCAGACACGACTCTAAATACCGGAGTTAGAAAGATCCCATTGAAAAATTAGGATACGCAATTTACGTAAGGGGATCTGCGGTATGGAAAAGTCGCGGCTGAAAAGTGAGCGTTAGACCCTATTTTGAGTGACTCCAAATACCGGAGATAGCCTAAAACCAGCGTTAGGAGCCTCTAACGCTGGTTTTCACGGCTAACGCCAAACTCTAAATCTAGGCCTTAGGGTTTATTTTATAAGTAAGTATTTAGTTTTCAATAGGAATTATTTAGGTAATTGTAGTAATTTTATTTATATTTATTGTAATTATATTTAAGTTAGGGGGGTTAGACTTAGGGTTAGACTTAGGTTTAGGGGTTAATAACTTTATTATAGTGGTGGCGACGTTGTGGGCGGCAGATTAAGGGTTAATAAATGTAGTTAGGTTGCGGCTACATTGGGGGCGGCAGATTAGGAGTTAATACATATAATGTAGGGTTCGGCGATGTTGTGGGCAGCAGATTAGGGGTTCATAATATAATGCAGGTGGCGGCAATGTCGGGGGCAGCAGATTAGGGGTTTATAAGTGTAATATTAGGGGTGTTTAGACTTGGGGTTCATGTTAGGGTGTTAGGTGTAGACATAAAAAGTATTTCCCCATAGGAATCAATGGGGCTGCGTTAGGAGCTTTACGTTGCTTTTTTGCAGGTGTTAGGTTTTTTTTCAGCCGGCTCTCCCCCATGGGGAAATCGTGCACAAGCACGTTTTACCAGCTCACCGCTAACGTAAGCAGAGCTAGTATTGAGGTGAGATGTGGAGCTAAATTTTGCTCTTCGCTCACTTTTTTTGCGGTTAACGCCGGGTTTGTAAAAACCCATAATACCAGCGCTGTCTGTAAGTGAGTGGTGAGCTTAAACTGCTTGTTAGCACCGCACCTCTCCTAACGCAAAACTCGTAATCTAGGTGATAGTATCTACCTCTGTAATTACCTTGTATCTAATCTTCGGCATACTGCTTACTTATCTCAGATCCTTTTTTACGACTTGCATTTCAGGCAATTAGTGCTAACTCTTAAAGGGACACTGAACCCAAATTTTTTCTTTCGTGATTCAGATAGAGCATGCAATTTTAAGCAACATTCTAATTTACTCCTATTATTAATTTTTCTTCGTTCTCTTGCTATCTTTATTTAAAAAAGAAGGCATCTAAGCTAAGGAGCCAGCCAATTTTTGGTTCAGAGCTGGACAGCACTTGTTTTTGGGTGGGTGAATTTATCCACCAATCAACAAGAACAACCGAGGTTGTTCACCAAAATTGGGCAGGCATCTAAACTTACATTCTTACTTTTTAAATAAAAATACTAAGAGAATGAAGAAAATTTGATAATAGGAGTAAATTAGAAAGTTGCTTAAAATTGCATGCCCTATCTGAATCACAAAAGAAAAAATTTGGGGGGGTGGAGCGAACGGCCGACCAAGATGGCCACAATTCACTGAGGCTCCTGAAAAGATCTGGGTGATTTAATTCACAAAATGAGCTAAAACAGTAATTAAAGCTTATATCATTAAATATCAACTGTTTGTATACACTGGGACCATCAGGAGCAGTTTTCAAAACCCTGTATCCACTGGATGCCAGCCGTAGATCAAGAACGGGACTGAAGCCTGTCCTGAAGTGAAGCTGCGTCACACGCAGCGACTCCAGTATATATAGAGCACAATTTAATTCAACTTTGCTTAGCTGATGTGATGAGAGCGGATTGCCATCCTTCAGTATCCCGGAAGTAATATGGCAATTGAATACAGACCGGACTCTCACATCGAAGACGGAGCCGCATCACGTAAATCGTCTGACTCATAGTGCATCAGCGCTTCTGGAACTTACCCCGCAAGAAGACACTCTACTGACTCAAGGCGATCTAGCTGCTAAGAGAGGGACAGATCATTGGATACCTTTCCAGTCCACGACTGCATATACAGTGGGGCTGTGGGAAGGCTACTAAGCCGCTCCTGACAAGGCCTGCTGCAGCCCTCTGGTGAGTCAGGGATCCGATACGGAGGGACTAAAGAGTACACACTATTCATTTTTCACACTTCTGCTAAATGCAAGCTCCTCTATCTGTGAACATAGCAGAAGAACCTTAAATATTAATGATCCCGGTTTTGAGTAAGTGGATCACTATAACATACCAGAGATATTAGTGATATTAGCCTCACCATACTGAAACCTTAGCTTATTAAAAAACTGCAGCTTATCTGGGTCATTGTTGTAAACTAAATTCTGCTACATGCTGCTATGTTATTTTTTTCTCTTCTTCATGAAAGGCCACTAATATTATTGCTGCAGTAAAGAAGAGCTGTTTTTACATGTGTGTGACAAATCACTCTGTATAAAGAATGCTTGTACTGATCTTGCATAGGAATAAATAGTACCTTTACTCTTCAGTGGAAACTATCTAAGCCAAGAACTAAACTGTACTTTTGTATTAAAAAAAATGGTCTATATCTCATCTCTGGAAGATTTGGGGCTCAAATTACACTGAAGTGACACAACAAGAAGAAATTTAACTTTATCACACTGCAGATTATACAACCACTGCTGTACTGTGTAAGGTTTAGTGCCACTATTACTTTATCTAACCTGACGTACACATCTATAAATATCCAATGGGATATTGAGACAATAGCTCATCTAGAAGTTATAAAACTACAAATCTACTAGATCTCAATAGCACGCACTCCCCTCCCCTTTCCCATTGTTTAGCATAATAACGGGTCATACCCTCTATCCCCTTTGCCGTGATCATCCTGTGAGGGCACTTTCCCTGTGGAGTAGCGTGTTAACCAGCACATACTTCAGACAGACAGAATTTAATTACCAGCAGCTGACAAAGGCTCTCTTATCGTTCTGGTTGTACAATGTTGCATAGGAAAACTACAAGGAATGATAAATTGCAGAATCCGCCTCAAAGAAATCAGGGGCCAGTAAATACTTTCTGCAAACCATTGGATAAGAACAAAAACAGAAAAGATTGTGAAATTGCACAGACATCTCTTGACGACAACTCCTGTGATATGGCAGACACGTCTGTTTGCTCCTCTCCAATCACTCTAGAGACCAGAGAAAATAGCCCTGTTACTTACAAAGCGATGGAAGCCCTCATTGACCAAGTTAAATCTTGTATAAAGGATGAATGTGCAGATCTGAAAAAGGATATTAATGAGCTATGCTACAGGGTAGATTCACTGGAGGAACATGAATACGTCATATAGCAAAACGTAGCAGGCCTCTCTGCTAAAGTTGCGCAACAACACCAACATATTACAGACCTGGAGGACAAATTGGACAATCTGGAGAATCAATCAAGAAGGAGTAATCTCCGGTTCAGAGGGATCCCTGAGTCAGTGCTAAATAATGAAATTCAGGATTATTTACAAGCCTTTTTTGCTGAGCTGGCGAAAAATAACACTGACGAGTTGCCTGATATAGTCCTTGATAGGGCCCATCTTGCTTTACGTCCTAAACCAGCAGAAGACTTACCGCCTAGAGACATAATTTCAATTATGCTAGGAAACGGCAAGCTATACTGTTTCGGGGACATCACATCCAAGTTTACCAAGACCTTTCTACAAGAACGCTTCAGAAATGCAGGGACTTCTCCAATCTAACTACCCACCTACGCGCATTTAAAATCCCCTACAGATGGGGTTTTCCCACATCTGTTATTGTTGTTAAGAACGGGAAGAAAGTTGAATGTGCTTCAGTTTCTGATGTGGACAGATTCTGTAACTTGTTGAATATTTCATCTCCTAGCAGAGAAGATTCTTCCTCTTCTCATAAACAAATACCATGACAGGATACTCCTAAGCATCAGAGATTCCCATGGCCTGAAATGGCTAAAAAACAGAATAAACGAAGACAAAACACTCTAGCTGAAACACCCTGACCCAGAGATGAGTATACGTGAACTGTTTACCTTTATTTCTCTTTTAGAGATAATTTTCTCTATCAGCCCAATGTTGTTAAGATGACTTAGAGATTTTCTCTTACATTAGTGATCCTGCTGGTTCAGTAGGGGAATGTTTATTAATATGCTGTTCCTTAGGACACTTGTTTAACAGTCTGTTCCTTAGGACACTTGTTAACTAAGGTTACCCATGACCATTTAGCCCGAATGTTATAGTTGAAATGTTTGTTGATTTCTACAAATGTATGCTTTTGTTTTATATATTGGTTCATACTTCACAATACTAACATTTAAAAAACTGTTTGTTTCATTTTTCTATAGTACGTTCTTTAAATAAAATCTCACCCAGTTCGTAAGGTAGCTCCCCATGAAAACATATATATCAGGAAGGCTGCTCGATATTTATCGGATAGTTTTCTGGTTTATCTACATTTTGATTACTCCCCCTACCCTGGGGTATACACTTTCCTGTAACCCACTATATATTTTTATCCTATATAACTACTTGTTAGTCTCAATCACTTATCACTCCATATCCACTGCTATTGACAACCCACACTAAAGATGGAACGCTGAAGTCAAAATGTAAAAGGCTTTTTGTCGGCAGAAAAAGGATCAATAGCCTTTTATGATTTTCAGAAAAGAGGAATTGATATCATCATGACCCAAGAAATGCACTTTAAAAAACGTAATGAACCTACTCTATCCACCAGATATTATGACCAACTTTTTTTAGCTCAGGCCCAAATAGAAAAAACGGAGTCTGGTAGAAGGTAGAATATTTAATTTAGTGGGTCTTTACTATGGTAGCCCCATTACAATAGCAAATGTTTATGCCCCAAATAAGCCTACTCCCCACTTCTTTAAATCACTGGCTAATGTGCTGTTAGACATCTCCAAGGGTCAGATACTTCCACTGGGAAATCATACATCCGTAATACCCAACTGAAAAATAATTGTGCAATTCTGCTATCACTTACTTTATTTGACACTTGGAGAACAGTACACACATCTTGTAAGGATTACACATTTCCTGAATACTTTTATCACCAGAATTAAAGCCTTATACAATTGCTCCCGTGCGAGAATTAAAGTTAATAATAACATTTCACAAATATTTCCCATTTCTAATGGTACACGACAAGGCTGCCCATTGTCCCTGTTACTTTTTGCTCTTACAGTGGAAATTCTAGCAATACTAATTAGGAAGAACCCAGCTATTCAAGGTATACAATATCACAACCTCCACCAAAAATGCCTTTTGTTCACAGATGATATCAACCTACCACCACCAGATCTAGAATACATAACCCATAACACCAAATTTGTCATTACCGACAAACTCAAATATTTAGGACTGATAATCCCCAAAAATGTGTGCGACCTATTCCACATTAATTTTATAACACTACAAGCCAATATACAGAAACTTCTGGAAACCTGGCATAAGCAGGGCCATTTATCCTGGATGGGTAGAAAAAGCACTGTTAAAATGATGGTTGTGCCTAAGTATTTGTACTTATTCCAAACGTTACCTATCGCTCTACCCTATCCCTATCTGAAAACCCAACAAAAAATTATAAACTCCTTTATTTGGTCTTTTAAAAAAACAAGAGTTGCCAAGTACACATTATATCTCAGCAGGGAGGATGGAGGGCTTAACGTCCCTAATATAACTGATTATTACAGAGCAGCACACTTAACTAGAATAATAGCGTGGAATCATGCATGCCCCTCCAATCTATGAATCAAAATTGAAGCTTCTTTACCTAACACTAAATATATGAGGGATATCAACTGGCTTCCCAAATCAGCCAGATCAAACACTTTAATAAACAATAGATACATTAAGGCTCTCTCGAGATTTGGGATTATGTCATTGCGCACACAAAGGGAATATCTCTCCCCTGACCCCGTTATTGAATAACCATCTTTTTCTACAACATCACTCCTCACCCATACCAACAAGATTGAAAATTTCCATAATCCTCCTATATTTTTTTTTTTTTTAAAGCAAATGTTTTTTATTGATTTTTGTTGAAATAAAAGAGTGATATAAAACTGTATGAGACAATCGTACATCAAGTACAAATACATCGTTACAGACATAAGGTAAATTTCTATGAAAAGGGGGTCAGTGTCCTAACAGGACATAGGCTATCGTCAAGGAGGGGGGGGGAGGGGATTTGGGGGAGAGAGGGAAGGGGAGAAGGGTAGGAAGATACGCTAAGATGACTTCAAAAGGGGGCTAGTTCAGATGTGCAAGGGTGAGGACAGATCTACTGCTTATGTGGTTAGGGGTGTACTGCCATTTAGGTGTCAAAGGTGGGGAGCCAGAGAGTATCAAATCTATTTTTCCAATCAGACCAGATTAGTTCAAAGAAATCAGTCCTACCTGAGGCATAATAGATACTCTTCTCCATAGAGTACATGTATGCCATAGTGGATATAATATCCGACCAGGCTGGGGGAAGGGATCTTTTCCAAGATCTCGCTATATTAAGTTTAACAGCTGATAGAAGGTAAATACAAAGTGCACCATAATGTTTGGGTAATTTACATACACCTAAGTGAAACAGAGCTGTCTCGGGAGTTCTGGGTAGGTTGATACCTAAACTGGTTAATGTAGAGAAACATTTGTTCCAGAGAGGTTTGAGTCTGGGACAGCTCCACCAAATGTGGATCATATCTCCTATATGCGAGCAGTCTCTCCAACAGGTGGGGGAGGCCTCTGGAAAGATTTTCGCAAGCCTAGCTGGGACATAGTACCAGTGTGTGAGCACCTTAATGTAGGTTTCAAGGATGGTAATGCAATGAAGGGTTTTAGTTGTAAAAAGGAGCGTGCATTGCCACTCTAGAGAGGGTTTCGTAAAGTCTAACTTCCGTTCCCATTTCAGAATATGCTGGGCTTTGTCAGCTGGGACAGCGCCTTCCATAAGGGAATAGTGTAAGGACAATGGTTTGCCCAGTCTGAGCCCCTGTTGCCATCTAGCTTCCCAGATGGTAAGCTGTCGAGGCAGAGATGGTTTGAAACCCCACCTAGATAAGAAACTAGTAACTCTGGAGTATTCGAATTTCATATACAAGGGTGTAGATGGAGTGATGTTGAGTTGGGTGTAGGGGGGAAAAGTTGTATGCGGCGGGGTTGACCATAGGTCTCCCACCTTCATAATACCCAGCCGAGCCCAAGCGTTCGGATGGGAGTCCGGTAAACCGGACAATAGACCAGTTACGGAGGTAATTGGGGAAGGGTGAGGGGCTACCTTGGGGTTATGCCTCAGGCGATCCCAGGCAAACAGGCATTCCCTTATAATCGGGTTAGAGGCGCCCAGATTCCTTCTGCAATGGGGTGGCGTCCATATTAGGTCCCTTAACATAAGGTTATGTGGTAGGGAGGCTTGTTCAATAGACCTCCATTTGCTGTCTGAGTCTTTGACACCCCATTGGGAGATATGGGTGAGCATAGCGGCATCCGCATACCTAAAGATAGAGGGAGAAGCAACCCTGCCGTGTATTTTAGGGAATTGCAGGGCATTATGAGCTACTCTAGGGGGTTTACCCTGCCAAATGTATTTGGTACAGGCGCTCTGGAACTGAACTAAAAGAGTTCTGGGAACACTTAATGGTAGACAGCGGAGTGCATACGTGAGTTTAGGGAGATAGCTCATCTTTAAAGCTGCTATGTGTCCTAACCAGGATACACATTTGAAGTTCCAACGTGTGGGCAGGGACCTTAGCTCAGTCAAAAGTGGTTTGAAGTTATCTTCAAGAATTTGAGGGAGAGAATTGGATAATTTAACACCAAGATGGGATACGTACTTATGGCTGGGGATAAACTTATATTTTTTACATACGTTTTTGGAGATCTCCTCGAGGAACCCAGAGGTGAATAATTCAGATTTCGAGTGATTTAATTTATAGTACGACAAGGAACTAAATGTCTCCAGGAGGGACAAGAGTCTCGGGATCTCTCGTGAGGGTCTGGAGAAGAACAGGGTAGTATCATCTGCAAATAGGGCTACTTTGTGGACCGTACCATGTAGGGTGATTCCCGAAATCTCGTGATCTGTCCTGATGGCCGCAGCCAGAGGCTCATGGCAAGTGCAAATAAAATCGGGGAAAGGCGGCAACCCTGACGGGGGCCATTAGATATAGGGAAGGGAGTGGGGTCAAACCCTAGTCCTCTCACCAAGGCCACTGGGGAGGAATATAAAGCATTGATTGCCAAAATAATTCGTGTAGGGAACTGGAAGTTCTCTAAGACCCGCCAAAGGTATTCCCATCTGACGCGGTCAAAGGCCTTCTCGGCATCCAGAGAGAACACCGCAAGTGGCCTATTCAGGCTCTTGGCCTCTAGGAGTATGTTAAGGAGCCTCCTGGTGTTGTCTGGGCCCTCTCTCCCTGGTATGAACCCGACCTGGTCTGGGTCAATAAGTGTTGGGAGCAATTTTGCTAGCCGATTAGCTAGGATTTTGGCGTAGATCTTAATGTTGGTATTGATGAGTGAAATGGGTCGGTAATTAGCGCAAAGGGTAGGATCTTTATTGGGTTTGGGAATGGTGATGATGGAGGCCTCAGGGAATTCCTTGTCGAATTTCCCTGTGGTCATAGCCTTATTGAAAAATCTGGTAAGCATAGGGGCGAGTTCTGCTAAGTATGTCTTGTAGAAAATGGCAGTGAAGCCATCAGGTCCAGGGGCTTTGAGAGATTTTAGCTTTTTAGTAACCGATTTAACCTCCTGGCTAGTAATCGGGGAGTCAATGCACTCTTTATGAGAGTCATCAAGGGTGGGAAGCTCATGGGAGTGAAGGAAGGAAGGGGGCTTTTCCTAGCGTCGCGGTATTGCCTATATTGTAGAGTTCAGAATAGAACTTATGGAACTGTTGGCCAATCTGGGAAGGAAGTCGGACTGAACGGTCTCCCTGTTTGATTTCATGGATACGAGTGGCACCTGCCCGCTGCCTGATTTTATTAGCTAGTAAAGAATCTGCTTTATTGCCCTTGGAGTATAGGAGGTGTTTCAGACGGAGGAGATTGGATTGTGTTTTACGGAATTCTAATTGACAAATGTGCCGCCTAAGGTCTTCTACCTCAGATTTGTGGGCTACCGAGTCCGGGATCCGCCGTTAGGTTTCAAGCACCCGCAGTCTGCTATGTGCTTGGGAGAGGGAAAGGCCTGCCTATCTCCTGAGATGAGCCTGCTTACGGATGAAAAGGCCTCGTAGAGTAGCCTTAAATGCCCCCCAGTTAGTATTCTCACTAACTTCTGGGGTATCATTGGTCTGGAGGGTGAAGCAAATCTCTTTCCTGATCTCTTCTCTAAACGGGACATCCGACAGGAGATGGTGTGGCAGTCTCCATGGGGCTCTGGTTTTAGTGGTGTGACTAGAGTCAATGTCTAAGGTGATAAGGTCATGGTCTGACCACGGGGTGAGGTGAATATTCACGGAGCGGACCAAATCCAGGTCAATGGGGTGGCAAAAAAAGTAGTCAAGCCTAGAATGTGTAGAGTGAGGGTGGGAGAAGTGGGTGAAGTCTTTGTCTAGAGGATGTAAGGACCTCCAAATGTCAAAATACGTGAACTGGCAAATAAGTTCCCGGAACCTACGACTGGTAGGGTCGTGGTTGGAGGGAAGTCTCTTAGAGGGGCCTGTTTTCCTATCTATCTTCTAATCCCATACCATGTTCAGGTCACCAGCAAGGATAACTCTGCCTTGTTTAACCTTCTCCACATGCAGAAGGACCTTCCTGAGGTATCTAGGTTGAAGTGAGTTTGGGAGATAGACCGAAACAAGGGTATATGTGACATGATCTAAATTACATATAAGGATGAGATACCTAGCCTGAGGGTCTCTGAATATAAAGAGGGGCTCGTAAGCCACTCTTTTGTGTATTAGGACGGCTACTCCTCTGGCTTTCTTTGTGAAGGAAGCTGCCTCAAATACTGGGAAGTCCTTTGAGATTTGGGGGGGGGAGGAGTTCACTAGGAGGTACGTCTCCTGGAGGAAGGCTACGTCCGCTCCGTGGTGACGGAGGGATCGTGATAGAAGGCATCTCTTGCCCACAGTGTTAAGGCCTCTGACATTATGGGTGAGGAATCTGAGAGAGGCCATTTAGAATTTCTGGGGGGGGGGGGAGGGGAAAAGGGTAGGGTCAAAGGTTGGTTGGAGTAGGAGATGAGGGATGAAGGGTAGCAAGTGGAAGTAGTCCACCTATGTGGGGCCCTAGAATGGGCACCAGAAATTGGGGGGGGGAGTTAACCTTGTCTAAAAGACAGAGGGACTAGTGCAAGTAGCCCCGTTTAACTATAAGAAAAACACATAATAGCTAATTAACCATATATATCAACTTAAACTCTAACTTAAATTGGTTACAATAAATATTGAAAATGGAAACAAATCACAGTATATGAACCTGACAGTGGCATTGAGATGCATACCGACACTCTCAAGTGGGTGAGGCCTGAGGCCTCAGGGTGTGGTCAGGGGGGTTCGGTTTTGACCGCTTTGATCTTTGTTCTTTGACAGACCATTCTGGGGCTGTGACCCTCAATCTGGAACGAGACTCTTGCTGGTTGCTGGGGGCAGCTTGGAGGCCCCAATTAGCTAGTAGAGTGCCTCCCATAGAGGGTGAAGAGACTGCGTGGGTTTGATTGTCCTTAGTCACAATCAGCTTAGTGGGGAATCCCCACCTATATTTGATCCCTGCTTTCCTCAGCTGAGTAGTAATTGGAGCATAGAGCTTTCGTTGTTGCAAAGTATGTGAGGAGAGGTCAGGTAGGAGTTGGATGTCTTTTAGATTATCGGGCAAAGTAGGTCTGTTGTATGCTGCCTGCATCAACCGGTCTCTGAAGGTAAAATGGTGGAAGCAGACGACCACATCTCTCGGCCTATCTGATGATACTGAACGTGGCCGGAGAGCCCTGTGGGCCCTCTCCATAGCATGCAAGTTGCCTTCCAGGGGTCCCAAGTATGCGGTGAACAAAGCTGTGAGAAATTCCTGTAAACCACCCGTATTTACCGTCTCAGGTATGCCTCTGAATCTTATATTGTTCCTCCTAGCTCTGTCCTCCACATCTGCCAGCTTCAGCTCCAGCTGGGAGATTTGTTCGGCTAGATTTTCTGCGTAGGCCAGGAGGTTCGAGTTATCGGTAGCCAGATCGTCTTGTTGCCGTTCGAGGGAGTCAACCCTATCTCCTATTTCTTGGATTTCCTTTTTAAGTTCAGCCGAACTTCTCTGAATCTCAGCAGTGATAGATTTAGTCTGAGCTGCGAGGAGTTTCTGAAGAGTATTTTCAGTGATGTAGTGGTTGAGATGCGCAACAGACTGAGAACTTGATTGCGAACCCTCATCTTGAGATTCTGGGTCGCTAATGTCCTTGCTCACAGGGGGAGGTTTCTTGCACGGTTGAGAGAAATGGTCTAGGACAGTCTGCTTCGAGGCCGCTTGGGTCTTGGTGTTTTTTCTAGCTGAGTGTGAGATGATTGATGGTTAAAGGAGACCAAGGAGTATGTCGGTATGGTGGAGACAAGGCCCACCCTGACCACTTACCCACAGAGGAGTCGTTAAAGCCCTGGACTAAATTCAGAGAGAAAGAAGGGTTAAATTTCAATACCTGGGTAATACATTAGTAATATATGGTATACTGTAAGAGCGGGGCCCGCACTGTCCTCATAAAGAGTGACACCTAGCACATAGTATTACACTTCAACAATGTTGACGGCTCCAAAGAGCCCCCACGTACCTCAGGGAGGGGGATACGACCAAGAGGAAGTGAAAAGGGGAAGTGGAAGTGACCAACCCAGACAAGCTGGGCCGGAGCGGAGGAGGCGCGAGGGGGACCAATGCAGCCCGTCCCACGCAGCGGGACCCACAGGACCCCCACAAAAACACAGAGCAATAAGGACACACAGCAGTATGCTTCAAAGTTTAGAACAACTCTAGGTAGCAAAGGCCCTAGCAGATAACTAGAATAAAAATGATGGGAAGCACTACGCCCCGAGTGTTGGGGATTAAGCAATCCGAGGCCAAAGCTAATGGATTATCACTTAGTTTAGTATAGGGGGAGAGGGGGATACTTTATGGTGAATGATAGGTGGGAATAACCAGCTTGCCACCGGGGTGGGCCAGGGATGTAAGAGTATACTAATTGCTAAGCTGGCTTAAGTATATTCATTAGTACAACCTATAACCACAGTATCAAGACAAATATGAAAATGCAGTTTGAGAGCAGTAGAGAGGAATTAAGTAGACATATGCATAATATACAGAAAGCATCCACATAAATTAGTACTGTAAATAGAACCTGTGAAGAGAAGCAAATATTAGTAGGGCAGACAAAAGTAATAACACTCCACTTTGAGCATAGAGTCCAAAGGATTAATGGAGCAGAGTATTGTGTTCAGAGAGGCTCACTAAGGACACTCTTGGGCAGAGCTGTGAGAGTAGGATTACTGTGGCTGCAGTCCCTCAGGTTTTTAAATGTCTATGATAGTTTTACTGGTACAGCAACCTTATCTTATAGTGTAGTCTTTAAGTACACCTAGTTAGGAGCAGGTCCCACAGAAACCACCCAAGAGGGACCGCTAATGCTGGGGTTCCGTTCTTCGTGATGATATTACTTGCATATAGACACAAGACAATACCTTTGGCAGGCTCACTATATTGCTATATTATAAACTTGTCTTCACCAAAGAGTTCAGTCAAATTATGCAAAACACCACAGTGTACCAATTAGCAGGTGTGTAGGAAAATGTTTCTGGTGTAAACAACTTCTTATAGAACTATATGAGGCAGTGAGTGTCCAAGAGTGAGCATAAGGTTTCTCACAGAAAGCATGCAAAACATTAAAAGCCAGTATAAGGAAACAAATCATCTCCAGCCAATAAATGTGCATGTCTCTAGGCTAGGTAAATCAGTATCGCTGTTATTAAGCTTTTATGAAATCTCCCTTAGCTTCTATGGCAGCAGGTCCTGGGGTCTGGCAGCAAGAGACAAAAACACAACCAAGGCTTGTGTGAGATGAGGATTGCAGTGACTGAGGCCCACCCACTATGTGATATTTTAGCTTAGTCACCAGTTTAAATAAGTCCGTGGGCTATTAGAGGTAAAGGTACGGGAGGTATAGCAGGCCTTTGTGAAATCCCCCAAGTTCATATGCTCCTATTATAGTTACCCCGTGTACTAAACTCAGGCGGTGAAATGCTGCGGGGCGTTATTGAGGCCGGTCAGGTCCGACGCGGCACCATAGCCAGAGAGACTCAGAGGGGATAAGATGGCGTCTTTTCGCGCCACAGGTTCTCTAACAGAGAGATGCCAGATGTGGTCGGCTGCACTTACCAACTCGGCCCCTCACTACCTCTCAACAGGAACTCGACTCTTGGGAACAGCGGTAGTCAGAGATCCCTCCGGTAACCTCCGTGGGGGCCTGAGCGGTGTCGCGTGCAGGGGTAGGCTGAGTATCCTCTCGGTTCCAGGGTAAGTTGCAAGAAGTCGCTGTGGGTGATGCCTCTGCAGCTCCGGAGCGGAGCCCCGACCCTCCGGTGCTGCAGTTTGGTTGAAGTCTGTGTCGGCTTTAATGCAGGGCTGTGCAGTTTCAGTGTGGGATACGCTCTGGAAATAGGCCTCACAGGATCTGCAATACAGCTCCAACTCAGATCAGAGTATATATAGTATATAAGTCCAACCAGTGGTCCCACCAGTTAGGGAGATTAAAGATGGGTATTAATGTCCAGTTTCATAGGCTTTAGTCAAGAATAACAATGTTATATTAGGTATTTCTCTCAGAGCTGCACTCTGCTGCGACTACTCAGCCAGGTGGTTAGCTCCGCCCCCCCTCCTCCTATATTTTTAATATCTGATTCTAGCTCTGTTAGGGATAGGATTTCACTACAGGAAGAACTAGGTAATCCATTCCATAGTTGGTACTCATATTTACAAATAAGACATGCAATTAACACTAGTCCATATACGCTGAATGTTCTAAGACCTCTTGCCTCTTTCAAAAATCTATGTACTACTACTGAGGCGCATTTGTCAATAATATATAAAATTCTTAGAGGATCATTTCCTATGGATCAACCCACATTTATAAGAAAATGAAACGCAGAATTTCTAATGAATTTAGATGGCAGTGACTGGAAACGTTGGTTTCAAACAAGCTCATTCTTCTATCTCTCTAACCCTTTCTGAACTCAATTATAAAATATTGGCTCAATGGTATCTCATGCCCCAAAGACTACACACTATCTATCCTAATACCTCATCTAGCTGTTGGAGACAATGTGGCAACATAGGGACTATGACTCACATTTGGTGGTCTTGGTGGTCCTAATATCACTAACTACTGGGCTCAAATAGAACAAAATATAAATCAAGTCCTAAGTACCAATATCTCTCTTACTCCAAGCATTGTTCTCCTTAATCTTACCCCACGCCTTGGCTGCGCTTATTGCATAAAGCTGCTACAAATAATGCTAACTTGTGGCAAAAGACTAATTCCTCGACTCTGGAAAACACAACAAGCCCCAACCCTTCCACAATTGGTCTCAGAAGTGGACCATACCCTCACTCTTGAGAAACTGCATTATTGTTATATAGGCAAACATGATTTCATAGCTGATATAATATTCTTATGGGAACAAAGGCTTTAGGAGGATTTTCATTCTCCCTATGGGAACTGCCTGCTTTTCCTTCTTCTATGCTCTTTCATGCATATGGAAAATATTTAAAGCATTTATAGGATTTACCTATTCCCATTCTATTCCTTTTTCTATGTACACCTGACCAACCGTTTATTATACTTGTCAATTTAACTTTAAAAAATTGTGGGTTTCTTTTGGTACTACACGATGTGCCTGAATCATCTCAACTTGTTATCTGTACCGTACTGTGTATTATTGTTAAAAAAAATTGCTTTACCCAATAAAAATTATTTCAATAAAAAAAAAAAAAGAAAACATTTGGGTTCGGGGTCCCTTTAAATAACTTCACATGCATGAACACAATGTTATCAATATGAAACACATGACCTAACACCCACTAGCTGTGAAAAACTGTAAAATACATTCATATAAGAGGCGACCTTCGAAGGCTTAAAAATTAGCATATGAGCCTTCCTAGGTTTTGCTTTCAACTAAGAATACAAAGATAACAAAGCAAATTGTATGATAAAAGAAAATAAAAAAGTTGTTTAAAATAACATGCCCTATATGAATCATGAAAGTTTTATTTGGACTTTACGATCCCATTAATAAACATGCAGAGTACAATACTTGAAAGGTATATACCTAGTGGGGTATATACTAAATAATTGTGTACACTAATAGCAATTAGCAAATTACATGTAATGTCTTGCATACACAGAGACAGGAGGTTTGTCTATGTAAAAATCATTATTTGTTTAACAGAATAGTGTTCAGAATCTGCATTATGTACATTACAGCAAATAATATACCAAAGAGTATAAAGTGTACAAAAGTATATAAAATGCAGAATGACATAAAAAAACGATTTGTTTACATCCCCTGGCAATGATGGCAGTACAATGCTTAATTGACTTATACATAAGTCTTAACCATTTAAGGACCGGACATTTCAGACTAAAACTTCCTCAAATGACCAGTGCATTTTTAGCATTTTTGCCATCACTACATTTAAACAGAAATAGAGCCTTTACAAACAGCTTGTGCGATCATGGCACAAATGGTTGTAAATGCTTCCCTGGGATCCCCTTTGCTCAGAAATAGCAGACATATATGACTTTGACATTGCTTTTTTGTAATTAGAAGGCCGCTAATTGCAGCTGCGCACCACACTTGTATTATGCCCAGCAGTGGAGTTAATTAGGTAGCTTGTAGGGTTAATTTTTAGCTTTTGTGTATAGATTACCCTCCCACCTGACACATCCCACCCCCTGATCCTTCCCTGACTCCTCTTAAACAGCTCTCTTCCCTCCCCCACCCCTCAATAGACTTTTTTTTAAATACATTTTTTTAAAATATATTTTCTGCTGTGTGGGATCCCCCTTACTCCCCAACCTCCCTGATCCCCCAAACAGCTCTTTAACCCTTCCCCTCTACCTATTAGCCACCATCTTAGGTACTGGCAGCTGTCTCCCAGTACCCAGTTTTCCCAAATTTGCCAACTTTAGTTAATATTTTATTTTTTTAAACTGCCCCATCTCATTTACCCCCTGCCAGATTAATTTCCCACCCTCTTATCCCATCCCTCAGTATGATCCCCCTATCCCTCCTCCCCCATCTCTCCTTCCCTCTCCCTGCTGCTCTGGGTGTTTTTTTCCATAGCATAGCAGTCCCCCCCACCTCCCACCCTCCTCCAGCAATGGGCCGCCCATCCGCCTCTCTCCTTATCCTCCCACCCACCAACGAACGGCACCACCACTGTCCGATGCAGAGAGGACCACAGACTGCATCGGAACCTCTGCCCGTTTATTTCTGCACTGCCAGATGGGAAAAAATGGTCAGAGGCTTTCCTAATAATGCTCCCAATGCTAGTGAAACTGATAGGGACATAAAGGAGAAAAAAATGTGTCATGGTTAAGTCCCATGGCTATGCTGTACCTGTGTCAAAGTACCTACAAATAGCCTCTGAGCTGTGTCTCTGCTTTGCAAAGACACTTACCTTATGCAGCACCCCTCTATTGGATTACCAGACATGTCAATGTCAATACAGCTGCAGCAGTATCCAGTAGAGAGCCCATCCAGTGCAGGTATTGAGTATCGCAAAAGTTTGCAGTAGGAAATATAGGAGTCTTTTCTTTCTTCTTTGTAAATTATATTCCTTAGGGACTTGGATCTCACATAGGTCTGATCTCCCAATTTGTAATCCATATGCAAGTAGCTGGAACAACCCCTATTCTCATGAGGCCAAGAACAAAAAAAAGACAGAGATTGGAGGTGGGAGGGATTTAAAGCTCTTGTATGGGTTCTTGACCTCCTCCTAGTGATGGGAAATATATCCCATATGTTAAGGAGGACTGTGGACCATTATCATTTTACAAAAGAAATACATATTTCTACAAATATCTGATGTTTTTTGGTAAACTATTTATTTATTGGAATGTGAGATATTTACAGTAAATACACAGTATAACACTTTATTCATTTTGAATATTGAATAAATATATTTTTACATGTTTTCATCTACTTAACTGCAAAGGGCTCCAATGCACTTAGATAGATTAACTTCAAATGGTTGCATTTACTTTCAACTTGTAATACGAGCGTAAAACCCATCTTGCACAAGCTGTGGCAATAAACCCCTTATTGTTCACACGTAACTGTTAACTTGTCACTTATAATCTGGCCCTAAAGGAATAGAAAGGTTAAAACTGAAATCTGCATGAATGCATTTCAATTTTAAATAGAAAAATAAAAGCTATTACTGTTTCAGCAGCATTCAGACATATGCTATGTGTGACTAGAAGCATTCAAACACCATGTCTGTTCAGAGAGCTGGTGGTGATGCATATTACATCAGTGAGTTAACCCCTTAACGACCAAGGATGTGTCAGGCACGTCCTACCAGAACCGGTCATTAACGACCAAGGACGTGCCTGACACGTCCTATGGGGTTTCAAGTGCGGGAAGCGATCGTGATCGCTTCCAGACGCTTTCAGGGTGTTGCAACTATGCCTTGATATTGAGGCATCGTGCAATACCCTTTTTTAAGCAACCAATGCAGAGAGAGCCACTCTGTGGCACTCTCTGCATTGGCCAGCAATGGTGCCAATCGTTGGTGGCATAGGAGGAATAGCAGGGAGGCGGGTGGGTGGCCCATCACTGAAGTAGTTCCTGTTTCAGTTTCAGAGAGGTCTGGTCGCTTGCATGAGGGGACAGGGGCGCACAGAAGGGGATGGGTGGGACCACTACACTATGGACAAATTTTAGTGAAAGGGAAGGAGGGAGAGGGAGGTTATAAGTGTTGGGAAAGGGATCTGGGAGGGGGGAAGGGTATTGAGGGAGGGCAGCTACACTACAGAAAAATGAGGGTTTATATTTTTTATTAAAAGAGACAATTGTTTAGCAAACTGGGCAGTACCCAAGATGGCAACAAATAGGTAGAAGGGGGAGGGTTAGAGAGCTGTTTGAGGGGATTAACTCCATAACCAGCAATTTGTCAGCTTATATTGATTGGTTTCTCCAGCCCATAGTAAAAAAGATGAAGTCATATCTAAAAGACACCAGGGAAGTGATACAACTATTTGAGGGAATTAAATGGGAAAAAGACTATAAATAGATTACCTGTGAAGTGGCATCTTTATACACCAGCCGATATCATGCCCCTCTCACGTTACTGCTGTGAAAATATGTAAGGTCCTATTAAATATGAGGGTGTGTTCCTCCAAAGCCATTCCATTGGCTACACTTCTCCCATACACCTCCAATCATTGAGGGGGGGGTGTTTTTAGGATCTAGTTAAATAAGCGCCAACTGGGAGGAATAATTATGTTCATTATTTTAAATCTCTTGATAAAGTCCGCTCAGAAGGCGGACGAAACGCGTAGAATGATATCTCCTGTAATCTAAGACCCCTTAATATTCGCTCCCATTACTGTACAGCAATCAGCTGTTCTTTACCTTGTGGGGAGAAAAGGCGTCGACACTACAGCACGCAAAGTATCCAGAGCTACCAGTGATACTGAACTCTGCTGCAATCTGCTTGCTGTGCTCGTTTTTATTTGAAATTCTGTAAGCGCAACTTAGCACAGTGTGTCTGAATAAAGCGGTTTAATACTACCTTGAATCTGGGTTGCGCTTTTATCTTTTTCGCAGAATCTGTTCCTTTTTGGTGAAGCAGTGGCAACCTGTCTCTCTATTGAAGCAGTACCCAGAAGGAATCCATCAAATCCATTGAATCACATCAGATGTTATTAGAGGGCATCAACAGTGGTGACTATTAAGGCTATCATTTTGGATATTCCAGCATTTTTTCAGCCTATTTTTACCAGTTTATTTGGTGATTTCATTTGTTTTACTGACTTGACTTTCAGCATATCATCACTATATGGTTGTGTATGTGTGTGCAACAGACTCCAGATATTTACTAGAGTTGATCACACCTATTATTAACTATTTATTTTATTTATTAAGTGTTCATTTACATGTTCTTAGTTTTAATTGTTCCATATTTTATTTTCTGTTTATCTCCATCAGCCTCTTCGGCACTGTTTTTTTTTTTTGTGATATATATATATCATAATGCAGATTGCGCTTTATAGCATGATCACGATATCCATTGAATGTAGTAGATGTGCTATAGTGATGACAGCTGCGCTTAACCTTCTCTAGTAAATTCGATTTACCATGGACTTGTAATATCACTTTATGCAATAATATTAGTGTGGATGCTTATTGCATCCCATGCACTTGTAGTCTGGCCATTTATTCTTTGTAAACAAAATGTAGTCCAGTATTTTTGTCATAAGAATCATCATACCAGGATTCTGTTGCAAAATTCATATTACTTCCAGACATTATTAAAGAGAGTTTGGGTAATTTATTTCCTAAGCTTAAGGTATATGTACATATTACATTTGTACTACAGCAGTGTTCCTCAAGTACCCCAACAGGCCAGGTTTTCATTATAGCTGAACCAGTGCACAGATGAAATAATCAGCTAATCAGTAACCATGGTTACTAACCTGTTATCACCCATCAGCTGATTATTTCACCTGTGCACTAGTTCAGATATAATGAAAACTTGGCCTTTTAGGAGTACTTGAGGACCGCAGTTGAGAAAAAAATGTACTAGAGTACAAAGGTTCTCATCATTAAATGCATCAAACAGTACATTTTCGCTAACAGTTCTGGCATGAGGACTTTTTATTGCAAGTTTAAATTACTTATCATAAAAAAATAAACTCCTCACTCAGAAAATCAGTCTCTTTATCATCTAAACTGCAAACCCCCAAATATTTTGCTAAACCGAGCTAAAATGGCTTACACAACCAAATCTTCTTTAGCAAAATCTAAATAGATACATCCACTGTGACACTCTTATAATTCTATGGCCTAGATTTAGAGTTAGGCGGTAGCCGTCAAAACCAGCGTTAGAGGCTCCTAACGCTGGTTTTTAACCGCCCGCCGGTATTTGGAGTCAGTCAGGAAAGGGTCTAACGCTCACTTTGCAGCCGCGACTTTTCCATACCGCAGATCCCCCTACGCCATTTGCGTATCCTATCTTTTCAATGGAATCTTTCTAACGCCGGTATTTAGAGTCTTGGCTGAAGTGAGTGTTAGAAATCTAACGACAAAACTCCAGCCGCAGAAAAAAGTCAGTAGTTAAGAGCTTTCTGGGCTAACGCCTGTTTATGAAGCTCTTAACTACTGTGCTCTAAAGTACACTAACACCCATAAACTACCTATGTACCCCTAAAACAAAGTCCCCCCATATCGCCGCCACTCTATTAAAAAATTGTAACCCCTAATCTGCTGACCGCACACCGCTGCCACCTACGTTATCCCTATGAACCCCTAATCTGCTGCCCCTAACACCGCCGACCCCTATATTATATTTATTAACCCCTAATCTGCCGCCCCAACGTCGCCGCCACCTACCTACAATTATTAACCCCTAATCTGCCGACCGTACCTCACCGCTACTATAATAAAGTTATTAACCCCTAATCCGCCTCACTCCCGCCTCAATAACCCTATAATAAATTGTATTAACCCCTAATCTGCCCTCCCTAACATCGCCGACACCTAACTTCAAGTATTAACCCCTAATCTGCCGACCGGAGCTCACCGCTACTATAAAACATTTTTTAACCCCTAAAGCTAATTCTAACCCTAACCCTAACACCCCCCTAAGTTAAATATAATTTTATTCTAACGAAATAAATGAACTCTTATTAAATAAATTATTCCTATTTAAAGCTAAATACTTACCTGTAAAATAAACCCTAATATAGCTACAATATAAATTATAATTATATTGTAGCTATTTTAGGATTAATATTTATTTTACAGGCAACTTTGTATTTATTTTAACCAGGTACAATAGCTATTAAATAGTTAAGAACTATTTAATAGTTACCTAGTTAAAATAATTACAAATTACCTGTAAAATAAATCCTAACCTAAGTTACAATTAAACCTAACACTACACTATCAATAAATAAATTAAATAAACTACCTACAATTATCTACAATTAAACCTAACACTACACTATCAATAAATTAATTAAATACAATACCTACAAATAAATACATTTAAATAAACTAACTAAAGTACAAAAAATAAAAAAGAACTAAGTTACAAAAAATAAAAAAATATTTACAAACATTAGAAAAATATTACAACAATTTTAAACTAATTACACCTACTCTAAGCCCCCTAATAAAATAACAAAGACCCCCAACATAAAACAATGCCCTACCCTATTCTAAAATTAAAATAGAAAAGCTCTTTTACCTTACCAGCCCTGAAAAGGGCCCTTTGCGGGGCATGCCCTAAAGAATTCAGCTCTTTTGCCTGTAAAAAAAAAACATACAATACCCCCCCCAACATTACAACCCACCACCCACATACCCCTAATCTAACCCAAACCCCCCTTATATAAACCTAACACTAAGCCCCTGAAGATCTCCCTACCTTGTCTTCACCACACCGGGTCCCGATCTGTCCAGAAGACCCTCCGAAATCTTCATCCAAGCCCAAGGGGGGGCTGAAGAGTGACGTCCATCCTCCGCCTGATGTCTGGATCCAAGCGGCGGCTGAAGAAATCCATCATCGGGATGAAGTCTTCTATGAAGCGGCATCTTCAATCTTCTTTCTTCCGGATCCATCCTCTTCTACCGACGCCTACTCGCCGAATGACGGTTCCTTTAAATGACGTCATCCAAGATGACATCCGTTGAATTCCGATTGGCTGATAGGATTCTATCAGCCAATCGGAATTAAGGTAGGAAAATTCTGATTGGCTGATGGAATCAGCCAATCAGATTCAAGTTCAATCCCATTGGCTGATCCAATCAGCCAATCAGATTGAGCTCGCATTCTCGCATATATTCTCGCATATTGGCACTCCCGCCTCAATAACCCTATAATCAGCCAATAGAATGCGATCTCAATCTGATTGGCTGATTGGATCAGCCAATCGGATTGAACTTGAATCTGATTGGCTGATTCCATCAGCCAATCAGAATTTCCCTACCTTAATTCCGATTGGCTGATAGAATCCTATCAGCCAATCGGAATTCGAGGGACGCCATCTTGGATGACGTCCCTTAAAGGAACCGTCATTCGTCGGGAAGTCGTCGGTGAAGATGGATGGATCCGCGCTGGAGGTCTTGAAGATCAGCCGGTCGTCATCGGATTGAAGAACATAGAAGATGCGGCTTGGATGAAGATGTTTGCCGGTCCGGATGTCCTCTTCTGCCCGCTTGGATCAAGACTTCAGCCGGAGGATGGACGTCACTCTTCAGCCCCTGCTTGGGCTTGGATCAAGATTTCGGAGGCTTGGATCAAGACTTTGGCGGACGGATCGGTGAACCTGGCATGGTGAAGATAAGGTAGGAAGATCTTCAGGGGCTTAGTGTTAGGTTTATTTAAGGGGGGTTTGGGTTAGATTAGGGGTATGTGGGTGGTGGGTTGTAATGTTGGGGGGGGTATTTTTTACAGGCAAAAGAGCTGAATTATTTGGGGCGTGCCCCGCAAATGGCCCTTTTCAGGGCTGGTAAGGTAAAAGAGCTTTATTAGTTTAAAATTGTTGTAATATTTTTCTAATGTTTGTAAATATTTTTTTTTTTTTTTTAACTTAGTTCTTTTTTATTTTTTGTACTTTAGTTAGTTTATTTAAATGTATTTATTTGTAGGTATTGTATTTAATTAATTTATTGATAGTGTAGTGTTAGGTTTAATTTTAGATAATTGTAGGTATTTTATTTAATTAATTTATTGATAGTGTAGTGTTAGGTTTAATTGTAACTTAGGTTAGGATTTATTTTACATGTAATTTGTAATTATTTTAACTAGGTAACTATTAAATAGTTATTAACTATTTAATAGCTATTGTACCTGGTTAAAATAAATACAAAGTTGCCTGTAAAATAAATATTAATCCTAAAATAGCTACAATATAATTATAATTTATATTGTAGCTATATTAGGGTTTATTTTACAGGTAAGTATTTAGATTTAAATAGGAATAATTTATTTAATAAGAGTTAATTTATTTTGTTAGAATAAAATTATATTTAACTTAGGGGGGTGTTAGGGTTAGGGTTAGAGTTAGCTTTAGGGGTTAAAAAATTTATTAGAGTAGCGGTGAGCTCCGGTCGGCAGATTAGGGGTTAATACTATTTATTATAGGGTTATTGAGGTGGGAGTGAGGCGGATTAGGGGTTAATACATTTATTATAGTAGCGGCGAGATCCGGTCGGCAGATTAGGGGTTAATAAGTGTAGGTAGGTGGAGGCAACGTTGGGGGCGGCAGATTAGGGGTTAATAAATATAATATAGGGGTCGGCGGTGTTAGGAGCAGCAGATTAAGGGTACATAGGGATAATGTAGGTTGTGGCGGTGTACGGAGCGGCAGATTAGGGGTTAATAATAATATGCAGGGGTCAGCGATAGCGGGGCGGCAGATTAGGGGTTAATAAGTGTAAGGTTAGGGGTGTTTAGACTCGGGGTACATGTTAGGGTGTTAGGTGCAGACATAGGAAGTGTTCCCCATAGGAAACAATGTAGCTGCGTTAGGAGCTGAACGCTGCTTTTTTTTTTTTTTTTTTTCAGCTCAAACAGCCCCATTGTTTCCTATGGGGGAATCGTGCACAAGCACGTTTTTTAAGCTGGCCGCGTCCGTAAGCACCGCTGGAATTTAGAGTTGCAGTGGCGGTAAATATGCTCTACGCTCCCTTTTTGGAGCCTAAAGCAGCCCTTCTGTGAACTCTAAATACCAGCGGTATTTAAAAGGTGCGGGAGAAAAAAAGCCAGCGTAGCTAACGCACCCCTTTGGTCGCAGAACTCTAAATCTAGCCGTATGTTTTTACTAATTTCCTCCTAGAATACAATTAGGATACTTTGACCTGATCTTTCTTTCGCAAGGCCATTTTCTAATGTATAAATCTATACATATATACACATCTTTAGACATGTATAGGTATGCATATCAATGTTAAAGCCCTTTGGAGGTTTTTTTTTTTTTTTTTCTAACACCTGAGATCTCATATCTTTTAGCTCTTATAACTTTTTTGTGCAATTTTATTTTAATATTTTTTATTAGACAGTGTTATTATAAGTGTAACTGTGCTTTGTAATGTATTTTTAAAGTGTTTAGTGCCAAAGTGAAATTGCTCTGAATTCACAGTATTGATTCTAGTGTAAATCACAATTACACAAGCACAAACGCAATTTCGCTCATCTTGTAATATCAGCGCAATTTAAATGGCACGCAAACAATTGTGAAAACCCTTGCGCAATTGTTTATGCTCCACTTGTAATCTAGCCCTTAATCTTTTGATCCTTTTTTAAATATGGAACGAATCCTGCAAGATTTAAAGCAATTGTTTGGATATGACTACATTAAAAGTTCCCTGCTTATATATGGGTGTAAACTTTCTGGTCCTAGAGCTTTATCTACATTAACAATATTTAACCCTTTTGCTGCAAAACCTTTTTTCACCCCAGTACTGAGCCAATTTTAAACTTTTTTTGCTAACTACTTAGCCTAGTGTAAGTCAAATTTCAGTGAGCCCAGCAGAATCGCAATATACCAGTATTGCATTTATAATTTATGGCAAATGAGATAGCTGCAGCAAAAGTTGAAAACAAAAATGTTTAATTTTTTTCTTAGATTTTAGTAAATAATACTGAAAATAGCCAAGTGACTGCTGCTGTTACTTTGATCACCTTACTAATTTGTCATCACGGGCAGCCACATGTGAAATAGGGGCCCATATGGGATTTTGAAGATTATGATATAGATAAGAGAGGACTCATTGTTGATTACAGAAATAAAAGCATTGCCAAGCAAATCCCCATGTGTTTTTCTACTTTATCTTTAAAACATCTATTGGTACTGCTCCAAGGCAACCATCATTTGAAAAAGAAGATGATTATTTTTCAAATGAGGGGTCTTGGAGGTTTGCAGCTGCTATTGGAGCTGAGATTAAGGGGTTTGAAGAGCCTTCCTCATCCAGCTCCCTTGCAGCTACACTGAGCTTCCAAGTTCTGCCCCTTTGGTGACATCACCGGCACCTTCATGAAGCCTGGAAGTGCCTCCCACTAGGCCACCAACAACTGACAAAAACAACATTTGATTGGCGATAACCTGTATGAAGAAAAGGACTTGTTATGCGCACACAGGCCACGATGCGCATGACAGCTATAGCTTGTCATGTGCATTGAAGGGGTTAATTGCTTAAAGGGACAGTAAACCTTAAAAATAATGTTATATAATTCTGCACATAGTGCACAATTATATAACATTATATTAGCCAAACATTATTAAAACATAATTTCCCCTCTTAATTTTTTTAAAAAAGCGCTGTTTCACAGACCTGCTCTCTGCTCTCTGCTGAGCGGGTCTGTGAAACAGTGCTTTTTTTAAAAAATTAAGAGGGGAAATTATGTTTTAATAATGTTTGGCTAATATAATGTTATATAATTCTGCACTATGTGCAGAATTATATAACATTATTTTTAAAGTTTACTGACACTTTAAGCTTTTTATCCTATGTAAGCTAATCATGTTTACTCCAAGCAGGGGCAGTTCTACACGGGGGCCTACAGGGGCAAGTGCCCCTGTAAAAATGTCCCTGCCCCCCCCTATGGCCCCCCTGAGCTGGCCACTGAGCTGACTGAAAAATACCTTTATTTGGCAGGGCAAGACTCCTCGAATTGCTCATAAAACCTTACAATTCCCCGTTCACTTGGGAGGTTTAGCCTCCCCTTCGGTAGTAAAATACTAAGAGGGCGCTATGCTCACACATATCTCCCAATGGGGAGTACTCCAAGGTAAGGACAGATGGAGAGAAATTGAGCAGGCCTCGTTACCCCCTAATGTTCATCTTAAAGATGTGATTTGGACCCCGCCACACAGCCGCAGAAGCCTAGGTATCTGTTATCTGATTATTCTAGAATGCCTGTCCGTTTGGGACAGAGTTAGACACCGCAACCTGAAAGCCCCCCATCCCTCCCACATCACCTCGGTAGCTGGTCTGTTTACTGGAAACCCACCCTAATTACGTGGGCTCGGCTGGAGATTAGGCAGGTTTCGGATTTTTGGTCTGTATTGCACCCAGATGGCTTTATAGACCTGGCGTTCTTAGATTCGCACGCAGACATTCCACCAATTCTCTCTTTTGAATTATTTAGGGTTAAAAGCTTGCTGAAAAGTTGGGGCTTTCTCCCTTCCTCCTCTCACACTCTCACCCCTGGGAATACATCTGGCGTGGAGGGCACAGGCTTGTTAGGCCACTAACTATCCATTACAATTTGCTAGAGGGAACTTTGCCACTGGAACTAGCCCTGCTAACGAACAGATGGGATACTCTTCTTTTCACTCACACCTCCACCGACTCCTGGCAAAGGGCCATATTATTGACTAAAAAAACTCTACATTGCGTAACAATGTTCGAAACTTTCTACAAAGTTATCTCTCACTGGTACCTGGTCCCCACCCAGGCACTTCGTCACTCTGCTGGAGGGGTTGCGGACTACAGGGCAATATGCTGCACATTTGGTGGGATTGCCCCAAAATTAAGCCCCTTTGAAAACTAGGACTCTGCACCCTTACTGACTTCGGAATTAGGACATCTGACTGCCCGACCTTTGCCCTGCTACTTTTAGACTTACATAATATGCCCAAACATCAAAGCCTATTTAGTGTATTCTTATTGCCTGTTATTAAAACCAATATAGCTAGAGCCTGGAAAAGGGACCCCCCAAGTAGGAAGAGATTGTAAATACAATGGCTTTCCTGTACAACATGGAAAAGGCCATTTAACTTGATTTAAACAAATCTGATCTGTTTGAAATGGCATGGGCCGATTGGAAAGATAAATACGATACCTCATGGCACCCGTCAGCCACGACACAAGACAATCTAAACACTAACTAATAGGTGGCCTGCACACCCTGCCTTATAGACTGTATTCCCACACGGGACAATGAGATCCTCTTTCTCTCCTCACTCCCCCCCCCCCCCCCCCACAATAACCTATGCTCCTCTCTTCCCTTCCCACCTCCCTTTCTTGTACTGACTACAAATGTACTGAGGCACTGTACTGAGTAATTTCTGGCTCTTGTACACGGCTTTGCCTGTGTATTTTTTTTTTTTTTTTTCTCTTTCCTTTTTATTTTTTTTATTTTTTTATTTAGCACAGAATAATTTGATATGTCGGCAAGACACATTTACTGTAGGATCCTGAGGTCTGAAACTTTCATTGAGTAATTGTGTATGTAAAGGGGTCCTGCGAGTCCCCAACTGTTATATTTATTTTTCAAATACAAATAAAAAAAACAAAAAAAAAACAATAATAACATCTTGAAATATTGGGGCAACATTTATTAAAAGGGACATGAAACCCAAATGTTTTATTTCATGATTAAGTGCCTACAATTTTAAACAGCTTATATTATCAAATTTGCTTTAAGTTCATGGCTTCTTTTGTTGGAGGAGCAGCAACGCATTACATTTAGCTAACTGAACACATCTGGTAAACTAATGAGAAAAGGCATATACTGTATGTGCTGTCACCAAACAGCAGCTAGCTCCCAGTAGTGCTTTACTGTTCCTGAATCTACCCAGGAATGCATTCCAATAAAGGATACCAAAAGAAAAAAACTAGATAGATAACTGGGATGTTGTTTAAAATTGCATGCTCTATCTCAGGGTTCTTCAAACCATGGGTCGGGACCAATTACTGGGTCGCAGCACCATGTTTACTAGGTCACTACTTGTGTGTGTTCTAGGAAAGTGTGTTATATGAGAGTGCGTGTGTATTGTAGGAGAGTGTGTGTGGTGTGTACGTTATATGAGAGTGTGTGTGTATTGTAGGAGAGTGTGTGTGGTGTTCGTTATATGAGAATGTGTGTGTATTGTAGGAGAGTGTGTGTGGTGTGTACGTTATATGAGAGTGTGTGTGCATTGTAGGAGAGTGTGTGTGTTATGTGTACGTTATATGAGAGTGTGTGTGTATTGTAGGAGAGTGTGTGTGGTGTGCGTTATATGAGAATGTGTGTGTATTGTAGGAGAGTGTGTGTGGTGTGTGCGTTATATGAGAGTGCGTGTGTATTGTAGAAGAGTGTGTGTGGTGTGTGCGTTATATGAGAGTGTGTGTGTATTGTAGGAGAGTGTGTGTGGTGTGCGTTATATGAGAGTGTGTGGTGTTTGTCTGTTATATGAGAATGAGTGTGGTGTGTGTGTTGTATGAGAGTGTGTGTGGTGTGTGTGTTATATGAGAGTGTGTGTGTATTGTAGGATAGTGTGTGTGGTGTGTGCATTATATGAGAATGTGTGATGTGTGTGTTATATTAGAATGAGTGTGGTGTGTGTTTTGTATGAGAGTGTTTGTGGTGTGTGTGTTATATGAGAGTGTGTGGTGTATGTGTGTGTTATATGAGAGTGTGTGTGGTGTATGGGAGTGTGTGTGGTGTATGTGTTATATGAGAGTGTGTGATGTGTGTATGTGTGTGTTATATGAGGGTGTGTGGTGTGTGTGTGTTATACTAGGGGTGTGTGGTGTGTGTGTGTGTGTTGTATGAGTGTGTGATGTGTGTGTTATATGAGAGAGTGTGATGTGTGTGTATTGTAGGAGAGTTGCGTGGTGTGTCCCAAGACCCAGTGCCATGATACCACATACCTTCACGACCCTAAAAATAGGTTCGCAAAGTTATGTGGTATCAAGGCACTGGGTCTTGGGGAAAAAACGTTTGAAAAACCCTGCTGTATCTGAATCATGAAAGTTTAATGTTGACTTTGCTGTCACTTTAAAAGGTCTCTTCGATGGGGCGGAGCTAACTACTGAAGAGACAGGACGCACAGCTCCTGAGCTCCTGCTAAATTAATGAATATTTAGCTTTATAGAGAGCATAATTTATACTTTTCACCTAAGTCCTTAATCTATACTCATGGAGCAGTGGAGCAGCCTTGTTGCAGCCTAATTTAACGAAGTTTATACATCCACTACGGTATCTGCTTGGCCCTGTACCAGCTGAACTAATCACGAGGCAGAAATATTTCTATGTCCTATACCCTAACTTATACAGGACCCTCTACTATCCAACTACATATGACAGATTTCTACAGGCAGATGAAAGCCCTGTTGGACAACTTAGAGGAGAAAATGGATCACAACTTTACGGATTTAACGCTCATTTTCAGGGATCAGCATGTTATGGAGAACAGCCTAACACTCAAAATGGTGACTACTATAGAACCTGATGAGATCAGCGAGTCCTCCCAGCTTAATGCAAAAGCGCTATCTTCTGGGCTATACACTTACTACCGGGAACGAGAGCCTTTAAAACACAAAGAACTATCCCTGCAACTCTCCTCGCCCGCAAAGAAAGCTGATGAGACTATCCCTTTGGAGCGGAAAGTGAATACGCCACAGATCCACATGAAATCTCACCCACATGGTTCATCTCGGTATGTAGTGCCGAGAGTTGCAACACTGTGGAGCGCTGTTTTACTACATCCATATTGGGCAGAGCTACTCCACAGAAACATCTCCCAGCTACTTGTTAGTTCTTTACCGCAGATCAGTGGTTTGCATCCGCATGTGGAGAGATGGAACATTGACTCAGGTCTAGTGTCGTATACTGTGGAGTCTGTTGCCTATGTTATCGGAGCGGCGGGTCCTGTGGAGGTGATGGATCTTAACGTCCTAATAACAAGCTGCCGTGAGACAGTTGACCCTCTTCCTTGTAAAGAGCAGCGCCCAGGAGTCCTAAGGAGAACACAGAGAGTCACTGTAAACTCTAGCCTGGCTAGCGGTATAGGTTAGAAGAAAGGCAGGCTAAAAGAAGGATATGACACAAGCAAGTCATATTATTGGGGACATTTTTGTGCACCTTGTTTTTCTTTTATTATTATAGCGTTACATCCCCACGTCACAGATCTTTTTTCTTTCAAGTTAAGTGCACATATTGGGACTGTTGTTTTCCTTTTTATTTTGTTTGCATACCCATCTGATGTAAAATACTTCACTAAGCTCTATATGGGACGATTGATTTAATTCTAGGAGACTTTCGGTTATTGCCTTCACATGCCTTAACAAACCCCACTAATAAGTTTGACTCATAACGATCTATGTACATGGCTCTTTTGTAACCTACTGGGGTTCTCTAAACTATGCTATAATTTTAATTAGAAGCTTGTTAGTATGCACTGTGAGACAATCTATTATACTGTTGGTTCAGATATTTCAATATTACAGCAGCATATGGACCCTGAGGCTGCCCCAGTTTACTAACTTATACTAACCTGTTTCCAGTATCTCATGCCATACCCATCCTTTGCACATCATTATAGCTTAGTCATTAGTAAACTATAGAGTGGTTATTGTTAGATATTAGATACTAGATAAAGACTTTATTTTTTCCCCTTGAGCTATCTAAGTACCTAGTTTAAGACGCAGTTTAGGTACATGTAATTCATGACTAAAGGGAATAAAGTATAGCATAGCTTCCCCTCACTGCATATAGCTCCTATATGAATGTTGTGGTCTCGCTCTGTGCTCATAATTATCAAACTGTATTTTTTTAATTAGGTTGATGCCCATATAACCTGTGCACATTTATTCAGTTATATAGAATAGCAATCTTCTGGTGGGCAAATATGTCTAGCTCTCAAATAACTAGATAGCAAGTATTCCAGATAACGCCTATTTTAGCACAATAGAGCTTTATTTCCCTTCTGGAAACTATCATAATTATGTTACAAAGAACAGGTATTAGTTCCCTTTTACCTGTAAGTTAATGAGTTTTGTGTTTTATGTATAACTACCTTCTGTCTCAGTGGTGCACTATTCTCTGGTCATGAGCTATATGTCTTGTTGTTCTGGAGTATGCCTATAGATTGTGCATCACTTCCAAATTACTGAGCACAAGGCTCCATTTACTATATATTGTATCTGACTATACATGTAAGCTATATTCAATTAGGCTCCCCTTGGTCTAAAAGTAATTATTCCATATACCATTCCTCCTATATTTAGTTTTTAAGTTTAGCAAGGTCCAAGAGTGACCTTTGGAGTTCATGTTGGAGGGTTACTCTACAGACAATATTTTAAAATTGATATCACCTGACAGCCATACATTATTTGCTTGCACTTAAGCTTAGATGTTTTATATATTCTTATTTTGACACGCCCCCCCATCCCCTCCCTACACCCGTTTTAAACTAGAGTGACTCTCTGCCCGCTAACTATCCCATATCCCCCCCCTCTTATCCCTGACCTAACTCTCTTTGTATGTACAGATATACTTTATAGATGCGTCTACCTCAGGACGGAGATCTCTCCGGCCTTTGAAAACTAATTCATTATGCTAGCTTTGTATTATTTTTGAGGGTTTCAGAGTGGACACCCTGGTATTCTACTTACAAAGTTAGTTAATATTGAGGGTCACAAGACATGTTTGTTTATTCTAGGACTTTCATGTGGAAATTAAGCTCCGCTTACATACTCAAGATGCTAGACTCCCACCTTATTAGACATATAAGTTAGGTCAGGCTGTGGTGTATATAGAAACTGTTATTCCCTCATGGGGGTTCTAATATTGTTCTCTGTGTATATGAGACTTCCAGGCTGCAAGGCCCAAATTTTATAACTGTTAAGTGTTGGAGACTATAGTTCCTTATACCGTAAAGAAGATAGTTATTTATTTTTGTACCTGGAGACCTTTCATTTACCATCATTCTCCACTCCTTATAGACGGTAAGGCTTGCTGATATCCCATAGGTATACAGTATTTTCTAATGACTCCCATCTATATATAAGCTTTACTTTTCCTTATAAGATGTCTATAACGATACCTTATTTAAATAACTCTGGTCTATATGGATTACATGAATATTCCCTACTATAAGTTTCCTTTAGTTTATTGTGTCTTATAACTCGTATATGAGCGATCATAGTATTGCAGGTCTACCACTCAACTAACTTGGGCATTTTGATTATATATATTTAAGTTTATTGTTCATTATGCAAACACATCTTTAGGACTTTCATTACAATTTACAGGCACCTATTTCGGGCGTTCATCACATTGATCACTATACACGCAGAAGTGGTCCATATTAGTCTCTAGTTATGTTATAATTATAAGGGGCACATTTGACTATCTTATTCAGTAACAGTCTCCCTAATGCCAGCTCATAGGGGATAAATCATACTTGCACTTAGTCACACACTTAACCCATGTATATATAGCTAGCACTTCTGTGTTTAATATAGATATTTGTGTATGCAAACTTATCTATTGCATATTATGTTTGTGACAACCCAGGTACTGGTTTAGTGCCCTTATCTATTATGCCTATAGTTAGTGCCTAAAAGAAGGTCCTAATTTATTAACTAGACAAACGGTTATTGTTTTTTATTGATGTTTGTATCTTGAACTTGTATTTTTATACTAAGAAGGTGCCTAAGTGTTATACTGTAATACCACTTTTCACTTGTACTTTGTACTATTAGTGTTAGATGTTATTTATATTTCTACCTCTAGGCACAACACCTATTCGCTTCTTGGCTGCTTCGCTGTTTTGATTTAGAAGGCTCTGCGCCCCCCCCTTCTTATACCCTACAACTCAGAGCGGCTCTTTGCCCGCTTACTTCCTCCTCTCCCCCTTTATATATATTCATCATAAGGTCCAGAAGAGGCCTTTCTATAGACTACCATATATGTTTCATCCCTATGATCATATGACCCACAAGTGGTTAGCTCAGTAGTCACACCGATAAGCTAATATTATTACAAAATAGAGGTCACCTACTGTGATTATTTAAAAAATTATTTAAAAAAAAAAAAAAAAAAAAAGGTCTCTTCAATCTCTCCAGCTTCACTGGCTTCTCAAAATTCGTAGTTCCTTACGGCTAGATTTAGAGTTGGGCGGTAGCCGTCAAAACCAGCGTTAGAGGCTCCTAACGCTGGTTTTTACCGCCCTCTGGTATTTGGAGTCAGTCAGGAAAGGGTCTAACGCTCACTTTCCAGCCGCCACTTTTCCATACCGCAGATCCCCTTACGTCAATTGCGTATCCTATCTTTTCAATGGGATCTTTCTAACGCCGGTATTTAGAGTCGTGGCTGAAGTGAGCATTAGAAATCTAACGACAAAACTCCAGCCGCAGAAAAAAGTCAGTAGTTAAGAGCTTTCTGGGCTAACGCCGGTTTATAAAGCTCTTAACTACTGTGCTCTAAAGTACACTAACACCCATAAACTACCTATGTACCCCTAAACCGAGGTCCCCCCAAATCGCCGCCACTCTATTAATTTTTTTTAACCCCTAATCTGCCGACCGCACATCGCTGCCACCTACGTTATCCCTATGAACCCCTAATCTGCTGCCCCTAAAACCGCCGACCCCTATATTATATTTATTAACCCCTAATATGCTGCCCCCAACGTCGCCGCTGCCTACCTACACTTATTAACCCCTAATCTGCCGACCGGACCGCGCCGCTATTATAATAAAGTTATTAACCCCTAATCCACCTCACTCCCGCCTCAATAACCCTATAATAAATAGTATTAACCCCTGATCTGCCCTCCCTAACATCGCCGACACCTAACTTCAAGTATTAACCCCTAATCTGCCGATCGGAGCTCACCGCTACTCTAATAAAATTTTTAACCCCTAAAGCTAATTCTAACCCTAACCCTAACACCCCCCTAAATTAAATATAATTTAAATCTAACTAAATAAATTAACTCTTATTAAATAAATTATTCCTATTTAAAGCTAAATACTTACCTGTAAAATAAACCCTAATATAGCTACAATATAAATTATAATTATATTGTAGCTATTTTAAGATGAATATTTATTTTACAGGCAACTTTGTATTTCTTTTAACCAGGTACAATAGCTATTAAATAGTTAAGAACTATTTAATAGTTAACTAGTTAAAATAATTACAAAATTACCTGTAAAATAAATCCTAACCTAAGTTACAATTAAACCTAACACTACACTATCAATAAATTAATTAAATAAAATACCTACAATTATCTACAATTAAAACTAACACTACACTATCAATAAATTAATTAAATAAAATACCTACAATTACCTACAATTAAACCTAACACTACACTATCAATAAATAAATTAAATAAACTACCTACAATTATCTACAATTAAATCTAACACTACACTATCAATAAATTAATTAAATAAAATACCTACAAATAAATACAATTAAATAAACTAACTAAAGTACAAAAAATAAAAAAGAACTAAGTTACAAAAAATAAAAAAATATTTACAAACATTAGAAAAATATTACAACAATATTAAACTAATTACACCTACTCTAAGCCCCCTAATAAAATAACAAAGCCCCCCAAAATAAAAAAATGCCCTACCCTATTCTAAATTAAAAAAGTTCAAAGCTCTTTTACCTTACCAGCCCTGAAAAGGGCCCTTTGCGGGGCATGCCTCAAAGAATTCAGCTCTTTTGCATGGAAAAAAAACACATACAATACCCCCCAACATTACACCCCACCACCCACATACCCTTAATCTAACCCAAACCCCCCTTACATAAACCTAACACTAAGCCCCTGAAGATCTCCCTACCTTGTCTTCACCTCACTGGGTCCTGATCTGTCCAGAAGAGCCTCCGATGTCTTGATCCAAGCCCAAGCGGGGGGCTGAAGAGTGACGTCCATCCTCGGGCTGAAGTCTGGATCCAAGCGGCGGCTGAAGAAATCCATCATCGGGCTGAAGTCGGAAGTCCATCATCGGGATGAAGTCTTCTATCAAGCAGCATCTTCAATCTTCTTTCTTCCAGAGTGGAGCGGAACGGAGCCATCTTCTTCCCAGCCGACGCGGATCCATCCTCTTCTAACGACGCCTACTCGCCGAATGACGGTTCCTTTAAATTACGTCATCCAAGATGGCGTCCCTCGAATTCCGATTGGCTGATAGGATTCTATCAGCCAATCGGAATTAAGGTAAGAAAATTCTGATTGGCTGATGGAATCAGCCAATCAGATTCAAGTTCAATCGGATTGCCTGATCCGATCAGCCAATCAGATTGAGCTCGCATTCTATTGGCTGTTCCGATCAGCCAATAGAATGCGAGCTCAATCTGATTGGCTGATTCCATCAGCCAATCAGAATTTTCCTACCTTAATTCCGATTGGCTGATAGAATCCTATCAGCCAATCGGAATTCGAGGGACGCCATCTTGGATGACGTCATTTAAAGGAACCGTCATTCGGCGAGTAGGCGTCGTTAGAAGAGGATGGATCCGCATCGGCTGGGAAGAAGATGGCTCTGCTCCGCTCCGGAAGAAAGAAGATTGAAGATGCTGCTTGATAGAAGACTTCATCCCGATGATGGATTTCTTCAGCCGCCGCTTGGATCCAGACTTCAGCCCGAGGATGGACGTCACTCTTCAGCCCCCCGCTTGGGCTTGGATCAAGACATCGGAGGCTCTTCTGGACAGATCGGGACCCGGTGAGGTGAAGACAAGTTAGGGAGATCTTCAGGGGCTTAGTGTTAGGTTTATTTAAGGGGGGTTTGGGTTAGATTAGGGGTATGTGGGTGGTGGTTTATAATGTTGGGCGGGGGAATTGTAGGTGTTTTTTTTTCATGCAAAAGAGCTGAATTCTTTGGGGCATGCCCCGCAAAGGGCCCTTTTCAGGGCTGGTAAGGTAAAAGAGCTTTGAACTTTTTTAATTTAGAATAGGGTAGGGCATTTTTTTATTTTGGGGGGCTTTGTTATTTTATTAGGGGGCTTAGAGTAGGTGTAATTAGTTTAAAATTGTTGTAATATTTTTCTAATGTTTGTAAATATTTTTTTATTTTTTGTAACTTAGTTCTTTTTTATTTTTTGTACTTTAGTTAGTTTATTTAATTGTATTTATTTGTAGGTATTTTATTTAATTCATTTATTGATAGTGTAGTGTTAGGTTTAATTGTAGATAATTGTAGGTATTTTATTTAATTCATTTATTGATAGTGTAGTGTTAGGTTTAATTGTAACTTAGGTTAGGGTTTATTTTACAGGTAATTTTGTAATTATTTTAACTAGTTAACTATTAAATAGTTCTTAACTATTTAATAGCTATTGTACCTGGTTAAAATAAATACAAAGTTGCCTGTAAAATAAATATTAATCCTAAAATAGCTACAATATAATTATAATTTATATTGTAGCTGTATTAGGGTTTATTTTACAGGTAAGTATTTAGCTTTAAATAGGAATAATTTATTTAATAAGAGTTAATTTATTTCGTTAGATTTAAATTATATTTAACTTAGGGGGGTGTTAGGGTTAGGGTTAGAATTAGCTTTAGGGGTTAAAAAATTATTAGAGTAGCGGTGAGCTCTGATCGGCAGATTAGGGGTTAATACTTGAAGTTAGGTGTCGGCGATGTTAGGGAGGGCATATTAGGGGTTAATACTATTTATTATAGGGTTATTGAGGCGGGAGTGAGGCGGATTAGGGGTTAATAACTTTATTATAGTAGCGGCGCGGTCCGGTCGGCAGATTAGGGGTTAATAAGTGTAGGCAGGTGGAGGCGACATTGAGGGGGGCAGATTAGGGGTTAATAAATATAATATAGGGGTCGGCGGTGTTAGGCGCAGCAGATTAGGGGGACATAGCTATAATGTAGCTTGTGGTGGTGTACGGAGCGGCAGATTAGGGGTTAATAATAATATGCAGGGGTCAGTGATAGCGGGGGCAGCAGATTAGGGGTTAATAAGTGTAAGGCTAGGGGTGTTTAGACTCGGGGTTCATGTTAGGGTGTTAGGTGCAGACTTAGGAAGTGTTTCCGCTTAGTAAACAATGGGGCTGCGTTAGGAGCTGAACGCTGCTTTTTTGCAGGTGTTAGGTTTTTTTTCAGCTCAAACAGCCCCATTGTTTTCTATGGGGGAATTGTGCACGAGCACGTTTTTGAAGCTGGCCGCGTCCGTAAGCAACGCTGGTATCTAGAGTTGCAGTGGCTGTAAATATGCTCTACGCTTCCTTTTTGGAGCCTAACGCAGCCATTCTGTGAACTCTAAATACCAGCGGTATTTAAAAGGTCCGGGAGAAAAAAAGCATGCGTAGCTAACGCACCCCTTTGGCCGCAGAACTCTAAATCTAGCCGTTAGTTTTTCTATGCAGCTGACTCACCAAAGCTAATGCTATCATATATGTTTATCAGCAAAAACGAAAATGATAACAAAATGATCACAAAAGCCACGACTAGTTTTAAACATATTCAATTACTGATTCCTAAAAATGTAAAATATTTTGCTTTATCTCTTATGGTTCTTTTTTTTAAACATTTTCTAAGATAAAAGATTTTAGTATAAATCTTAGGCTACGATAATTTTATATGACACTGCATTTTGTAAACAAATCTCTGCCTCAAGGTATGCTACTTTTAAACTACACAGTTTAAAACAGTCAAAGGTATGAATATTTTCTAAGGTTTATTCATTCTAGTTTCATTGCATGCAAATGCTAGAGTAATCGACTAAATCTCACCAGTCTGGTTCATTGTTCTATGATAAATTAATTATGACAGTTATAACTCAATTAAGGTTTTCAGTATTTTATCACTGGCTAATAAAAGTTGGTAAATAATGAGGGCAAGACAAATATAAATTTCATTAACCAATGTATATTCACATAGCCAGCTTTAGGATGTGCTACATTTGAGGATGCATAGGCGAACTGGGCTGGAGGATATTGCTTGGCAGGGGTGAAGCTTAAGGCTATTCCTCTTACAGTTATAGCAGTATTTTATTCCAAGACAGAACTAGCTCTGCTCATGCTTTATGCCATCTTGAAAAGACATTCTCTACAATAAAAACGTTTTCAATAAGGCAATATATCATTTCAGAAATAAAGGAATATCATTTAAATGCTGATGCAGAACCATAGGGAAGGTTATGTCCAATTAAGGGCCAGTTACGCGCAAGCGAATAGGAGTTTATCGTGGGTGTTTGCGTGTCAGGTTTACCACTCTTATTACAAGTAAACGTGATCAATTAAGCACACTCGTCATTTACGCTAGAATGATTACCCCATCCTTAGAGCACTGGTTAACTGTTTGTGAAACAAAAAAGTGTCACAGAACACATCAAAAATACACTACAAAGTACAGTTACACTCATAATAACACTATCTGATAAAAATTATTTTAAATAAAATTGCACACAAAATTTATAAGGACTCAAAGATATGAGGTCTCATGTGTTAGAAAAAAGGCAGGCGAAGTGCTTTAACATTGATATATATATATATATATATATATATATATATATATATATATATATATATATATATACACATACACATGTCTAAGTGCATTGGAGCCCTTTGCAGTTAAATAGATGAAAACATGCTAAACATATTTGTGTGTACATATGTATGTACTGTATATATATATATATATGTGTGTATTAACAGACATATATACACATAAAAACATAAATACATATGTACACATATATATTTATGTTTTTATGTGTTAATATATAAGTGCATTGGATCCCTTTGGAGTTAAATAGATTAAAACATGTAAAATCATATCTATGCAATATTCATGTTTAATATGTAAAAGTGTTGAAGTGTTAAACTGTGTATGTGCTGTAAATATTTGACATTCCAATGTTTTGCACATAGCAGACTATTTTCTATGTATTTATAAATATATATTCCTATATATAAATATAAATATATATATATATATATATATATACCTATATATATATAGGTATAGATATATATTGTACCAAAATACCATCAGATATATGTAGAAATATGTATTTATGAATAAATAGAACATATTCTTCTATGTAAAGAACATTTGAATGTGAATATGTCATATTTTGATGTCGTGTTAGCGCACTTGAGAATATGCGATCAGGTCGGGTGTTAGTTTTTTCCACCATTTATTCTCGATTGACTTCTATAGGGGAATAGGCTATCACACACAATATTGTAAGTTCAGCTTTTTTATGCTCATCGGGTTAGCTAGTGAGTAAATAAAGTTTACTTTCAGCTTATAATACGAGTGCAATCCAACACACACAAAAAGATTTCTTCTACAGCAGTTGAGCGAGAGCATTAAATAACGCTCCACTTGTTATCTGGCCCTAAATGTGTACGTAGTCAGAAACGGACGACATACAAATGCACCAATGTGCAAAAGCAGCATAAAACATAAACAGGATGGCTAAGACAATTACGATGTTTTGACAGATGATAGTGGCATCAAAGGATGTAACAAACTGAAATAATATAGAATCATCATATGTTTTTGCTAAATTATTGTTCATTTAAAATGGTAATATTAAATGCATTGGTAATGTCATTTTTAAATTAAAGTGTGTGCAGTAGGATATAACTTCAGAGAGCATATGAGTGAGTAAAAAGTAAAACGTTTCATGCCAAAATGTATAATTGATTTTTCTACCTGTAATCTAGGGAAATAATGGAACTTTACTTAAAGGGACATAAAGCACATTTTTCACAATTCAGATAGAGCATGTGATTTTAAATAGCTTTCCAATTTACTTATATTATCTAATTTGTTTTGTTCTCTTGGTATCATTTGTTGAAAAGGATACCTAGGTAGGCTCAGGAGCTGCTGATTGGTGGCTGCACATATATTCCTCATGTTATACAAAGAGACTGAAGCAAATTAAATAACAGAAGTGAATTACAATATTGTTTAAAATTGTATATTCTATCTGAATCATGAAAGAAACATTTTGGGTTTCATATCCCTTTAAAGGGACATTATGGACAACATTTAAATGCACATATATGAATTACATCTTTGAATAGAAACATATTTACAATATACATACTGTGACAAAAATAGCAAAAAATGCTTCTAGTAAAATGTTTTAGTGTTAGCAATTTTTTCTGCACGTGCATGTGAAGCATAGCTAGATATTCTCTGTGCACCAGCATTTTAAATACTGCAGCAGCTCAGAGCACCAGTGAGGCTTGTACCATGTCAGCAATTAACAAATTGAGTCATTACCAGATGGTACAATCACCTTAGGCTCTGTGAGAAAGTGCTGTGTTTAAAATGCTGGTGCTATAGCTTCTATTAGAATAATTTTTGTTAATACATGTATATTACAAAAATGTTTCTATTTAAAACTGAAATGCTGTCATGTGAATTCCAATTTTGGCTGGAATATCCCTTTAAGTCCTGTTGGTGAAACAGTGAAATATTGATAACTTTTACAAGATACCAGATTAACATAGGAATATATATTGACATACAACTTTAAATCTCATGTACACAAAGCAATATTTGTTATTATTGTTTTTTTTATATATATAAAGCCACAAGCCAAAAGATATAATATATATAGATTGATCATAAAAACACTAACAAAAAGGATCCATGTGGGTCTTTAATAGCAATTAATTTTATTTATTATGTCTGTGTTTCAGAGTTCTATAAGACTCAAGGCTGAAAGTGAATGTCAATTTTAATGCTAAAGTGCCCGGTTTATAAAAATGTGATTAAAAACAGGGGCACTTTAATTCATCACAATTTACATTTCACTCGTTGTGAAAACATACTTAGCTTTTAAACATGACAGCCACTCCAGCTTCCCCCGGTCGTCGCAAGCTATTTCTGACATCAGAAATGATGGATCGGTCATCCTCCAATCATGGCTTCCCCCCAATCAACGCCGTGATTGGAGGAAGCCGGATTCCTCATTTTAGACCCAGGAAGAGGCTTTGCGACGGGCGGAGTAAGCTGGAGCAGCTGTCAATATTAAAAGGTAAGTATTTTTTCACAACACGAGTGAAATGTAAATTTTGATGAATTAAAGTGCCCGTTTTTAATCGAATTTTAGTTGAGATAGGCCATTTTTTTTCATGGATATTCCTTTGAGAAAACCAAAGCCACTAATTGACTCAACAGTATTAACACAATTTTTTTTTATTGCCGCGCTCAAAGTAAAAAATAGTGCGGCTGCATTAGTATGCGCATTACAATTACAATTTGAAAGTAAAAATGTGCGTGAGTAAAAGACTGAGGCACACTAACGTTTGAACTTCGGTTATTGTGATTACTTTTACTATATACCATATGTTTCATTTTCTTAATAAAGGAGTATTTTTTAACTGAGTCTCTTTTTGTATATTGCGCTAACTTCTCCCCATAGACTTCTATGCTGCAAAAAAAAACCTATTAGTTATCACTCTGGTACTAACTCAACACTGTACTAGATCAACTGCGCTAAACCTGAAAGTGAGGTAGGAATGCTTCAAATTCCTATGTTTTTCACATGTAAAATATATAAGTTGTATAAAGAATAAAAAGAAAAAATAAATTCTAAGTGAAGAACATAGGAATTTTAAGTATTTCTATTAAAAAATACATTAAAACGTTGTCTCAAGGTATTTGACTGGGGCCTCGAAAGTGTAAATATATGTGTATATATGCACACATTTGTATTTAAGTATTTATATTTGCATAAATATATGTATGTGTGCACATACTTATTTGCACATATTTAGATGTATACAGTATATAAATTGGAGCCCTTTCCAGTCAAACACCTTGCCATATTCCATATCCCTTTTAACCCTTTTAAAAACTTGTTATTAATACTGTATTTAAATTATATATTTGAATTAAAAAGTGTATATCTTAGTGTAATACTTTATTTCAATGTGTTTTAAATGGGTTTTGTGGAACTATTTTTATCATCTCTTACAATTTCCCTTTATTTCTTAAGTTGCGCTAAATATTTTAGCTCACTATAAGATTTTGCTCTTGCGCAAACTATAACTTTCAAATTATATTATAAGCACAAGTTAGCGTGCTCGCAATATCCATTGAAAGAATAGGTTGTGCTAGAGCGATGTCGGCCTCACTAACTCTTTTCTGGTAAACACACTTTATCATGAACTTGTAATATCAAGTTGCACGCTAATGTTAGCGTATTGCGAAACATGCTGTCATTAGTGCACCACTTGTAATCTGGCCCATGGTTAAGTTATTATTATTAAAAGGAAATTCCATTCAAAATTTTGATCAGAAACATTTATGGGACATACTTTAGAGTTTAAAGACTTTTTTAGAAAATGCTATCACTGTTTTAAAGGGACATAAGGCATTAAGGGCTAGATTACAAGTGGACCGCTAAATATCACTTGTGATTAAACAATATTAGCGCTCCACTAATACCAGTGCACGCTAATGTGCGCTGGTATTACAAGTAAAGTGCAATGTGATCGCAAACTTGAGTAGCTGACCGCGCCCCTTCACTACATACGGGCAGTGGATCTGTTTGTCTGCTAACCCGTATGCATCATTACTCAATCCGTTGTTAGTTTAATGCCCGCCCCTTCTTTAATGTGTCCCATTGTTTAAGAAAAGGAGCTGTCAATCACTGAGAGTGAGCCACCTCAGAGGTGGCGAAGAGTGTAAGAAACCGCTGCTTCTTACATTGCTGTATGCTGGATGTGCGATCTCGAGGGCCATGTAACTTTTAGAACCTAATTACTTATGATTTGTGCGCTTGCATTTACAGGTTACAGGTTCCTAATAAGCAGGAATATTGCATATTAGGTAGCCACTGCCAGCTGTTTGAATAGACACAAAATGTAAAAGCAAGCAAGTACATTTAAAGGGACATGAAACCTCAAATTTTTCTTTGTAAGCCAATGAAAATGAGTATACAAGGTCAGCAACCATTCAGCTGCTAGCTCCAAGCTTCTGAGCCTATCTAGATATTAATGTTAACAAAGGAGACCAAGAGAATGCAGCAAATTAGATAATATAAGTAAATTGGAAAGTTGTTTAAAATGGTATGCTCTATGTGAATCATGAAAGAAAAAAATTGGGTTTCATGTCCCTTTAAGAAGTCATGTGCATAATTCACACAGGGTTATTCTTAAAGGGACCAGCTATTTCAGCAACCATAAATGTTTTCTTTTGGGGGTTTTTAGGTAGCAGTATTGCCAACTTAACTCTCAATGTGATCATCCCTCTTTAAATTAAATTTAAATTCAATTAAGTCAATCTGTCAAACTTCAAATACCCAATTTGATCAATGTAATCATGATAATACCAAAATAAAGTGAGATTATTTTCTTAAATAGAATTTTTCTTTGTTGTAATCTTCAAACTATCATGTTTTCAAGTCTGTACATACGATGATGCTTCAATTAGAATATTACAATTAGGATACAGAGAACATTTGATTTATACAAATGTTCCACCCTCTTCAATATGTCATGATGTGATTCATTCCAGTGATCACAATTTAAGAGCAGTGTTTTCATTTCAAAGTGGGAGCAGCAATATTGTGTTCAATAAATGATCAAGCTCCAATCTGTTCAGTCTGTACTGTTATCCCATAGCAACAGCATTTTTATTATTGTATTTAAATTGTCATACATTTTGTATGAACTTGTGCTTTTCAAGAAAAGAGTAGTATATAAGAGCACAATATTTGAAAAATAATTACTTAAAGGATAATATCTTTATTTAAAAAGCAGGAATTTGAAGCTTAGAAGCTGGCCCATTTTAGGTTCAGCACCATGGATAGCACTTGCTTGGTGGCTACATTCAGCAAACCAATAAGCAAGCATAACCCAGGTTCTGAACCAAAAATGGCCAGGCTCTTAAGCTTTACATTCCTGCTTTTTAAATAAAGATTGCAAGATAATGAAGAAAAATTGACAATAGGAGTAAATAAGAAAGTTGCTTAAAATTGCATGCTCTATCTGAATTTAAAAAATAATAATAATTTAAAATCAAAGAAAAAAAGAATGTGCAGCTAAAGGTGTTAAATTTCAGAGTGAATTTGTCTGTAATGTCATTTCCTGTCATGAGCTGAGTGATACTACTTTAGTGTTCCTTTCCTACATGGATCAGTATTTTCATACGCTTCCTAGCGAGCTGTATTTTATATTTTTTATGCAGAGAGCCCTCTACCCAGCATCTAATCATCACTGGCTGTAATAGTACTAACTGTAGATAGTATATTGTGAACATCAGACACTAGTTGTGTAGAATATACTGCACACAGCAGAAATGCAATGCATTAGCAGAAATAAAGTGCAGGGGTAGAAACTGCCTTCTCGACCCTGATTAACCTGCTCTGTAATTGATTAGCTTTCCTGCACAGAGTTGCCTTTGCAACAAAGTAGTGTTTGCCTTGAGGGCAGCTAAAACTTACATTCCTGACACTGATCCATGACAAGTTCTCTTACCTGCCCAAACTAACTCCCTGACAAGTTGCCCTATTTCTGCTAAAGTAAGAAAGAAAACTGCTGCACTTTATAGTGTGCACAATATTGTGCATAGCTAGTTCTGTCACAGCCAGTGATGTCTGGATGCTGAGTTGGTGGGTTTGACCAAGTACTAGAGGGAGTGTAGTAAAATAGTGAATAGTGTGGGAAAATAACAATAAAAGATAATGGATTTATATTTCCTGCTTTAGGATTTTTTTGTATACATCCAATTATGAGAAAACAGACTAATTAAATAGTTTATGTAATAAAACTTTATATTTTGTGCTAAAATATATCACCAACATGATTAATGAACAGATAGCCGAACAAGTAACCATCAGAGCATTTTATATATGCTGATTTGTGATAAACTTACTATTTATCATTAGGCATATCTATATGTTAGATACCAAAATGTTCAGAAGAAGAAAAAACAAAACATTCTAACAATACTAACATAATACAACAACATGATAGACATATTTGCTATAATTTCCACTTACATAGGCTAGATTATGAGCGGAGCGGTAGAAGTAATTTTTTGCACTCAGAGATTTACGCTCGTTTTACAATGTTAAAAGTAAAACGTTTACGTTCTCGCATTTGTAAAGTTGCGGTAACAAATAGATTTTAAGAAGTCGCAAATGCAAAATCACTCTCCCCATAGACTTCAATAGAGCAAAAAAAAAAAAAAAGAAAAAGCACCAGTCACGCAAAGATGATTGTGGTCACTTAAAAGTGCAACATAAGAAGATAATAATGTCATAATCCAATGTGCTGTACATAGCTGAATATGTTCTTTTTGTTCTTAAATAGATATTTAAAATATATATTTGATAGATTTCTGCACAAATATATATTTATACATATACACATATATATATATATATATATATATATACAGTATATATATATATATATAAATAAATGTATATGTGTATAGATATATACAGATATATATAGCAATATATATTTTAAAATACAAAGAACATATTCCCCTATGTGAAGAACATTGGAATTTATATTTACAGTAAATACATAGTTAAACACTTTATTAAATATGAATATTGCATAAATATGACTTTTCATGTTTTCAGCTACTTAACTGCAAAGGGCTATAATGCACACACACACACATATATACACACACACACATATATATATATATATATATATATATATATATATATAAATCTTTATATGTATGTATGTATGTATATGTTTATATGTGTATATATGTCTGTAAATACATAAATATACATATAAATGCATATGTACACATATATGAACATATATATATATATATATATATATATATATATATATATATATATATATAAAAATATACACAGACATATATACATATTTAGAAATGTATATGTATGTTTCTCAATGTTAAAGCCCTTTGCTAGTCTTGAGACCTCAAATCTTTTTTATGCAATATTTTTATGTAATAATTTTTATTAGAGTGTAACTGTACTTTTAAATGTATTTTTTATGTGTTTTGTGACTCTTATTTTGAGTGTAACAGTTAACCAAAGCTCTGAGATTGCGGTAATCATTCTAGCGTAAATCGTGATTACATGTTCGCATTTGCTTTTTTTGTAACTTAAGTGCGGATACCCGATATCGCTTGCATGCAAACGATAACATGCCTCTCGTAGTTTAGCCCATTGTGTGGATTCATGTATTTTTAAAGGGAAACTAAAGTCAAAATTAAACTTTAATGATCCAGGAAGAGCATGCAATAGTAAACAACATTTCAGTTTACAACCGTTGACAAACTGTGCACAT